>NC_088400.1:17323210-17350710 GCF_034236695.1 Oncorhynchus nerka | reverse complement strand
AGCCCACTGCTTTCTCAGCCCAATGCTCTCTCAGTCCACTACTCTCTCAGCCCACTGCTATCTCAGTCCACTGCTCTCTCAGCCTACTGCTGTCTCAGCCTACTGCTCTCTCAGTCCACTGCTCTCAGCCTACTGCTCTCTCAGCCTACTGCTCTCTCAGCCCCCTGCTCTCTCAGTCCACTTCTTCTATCAGCCCACTGCTCTCTCAGTCTACTGCTCTCTCAGCCCACTGCTCTCAGCCTACTGCTCTCTCAGCCCACTGCTCTCTCAGTCCAGCCTACTGCTCTCTCAGCCCACTCAGTCCACTTCTTCTATCAGCCCACTGCTCTCTCAGTCTACTGCTCTCTCAGCCCACTGCTCTCAGCCTACTGCTCTCTCAGCCCACTGCTCTCTCAGTCCACTGCTCTCTCAGTCTACTGCTCTCTCAGTCTACTGCTCTCTCAGCCCACTGCTCTCAGCCTACTGCTCTCTCAGCCCACTGCTCTCTCAGCCTACTGCTCTCTCAGCCCACTGCTCTCTCAGTCCACTGCTCTCTCAGTCCACTGCTCTCTCAGCCCACTGCTCTCTCAGCCTACTGCTCTCTCAGTCCACTGCTCTCTCAGCCCACTGCTCTCTCAGTCCACTGCTCTCTCAGCCCACTGCTCTCTCAGTCCACTGCTCTCTCAGCCCACTGCTCTCTCAGCCCACTTCTTTCTCAGCCCACTGCTCTCTCAGTCCACTGCTCCTCTGGGCAGGTTGGGATCTGCCTGGTTACAGGACCACAACACACCCGTAGTCTGGGTATCTCAAGACAAACCTTATCTCTGTTTTAAAACATGGATATGATTGGTTGTGACAGTTGATACTGTATGTCTTTATTATGACTGTGTTATGTAGACCCTATAACTGAATGATCATGTCAATGGTCAGATTTACAACAGGCTCTGATAAAGGCATCACTCTGTAACAAGGTAACATCAATGGTCAGATTTACAACAGGTTCTGATAAAGGCACCACTCTGTAACAAGGTAACATCAATGGTCAGATTTACAACAGGTTCTGATAAAGGCATCACTCTGTAACAAGGTAACATCAATGGTCAGATCTCCAACAGGTTCTGATAAAGGCACCACTCTGTAACAAGGTAACATCAATTAGACCTTTATGTCCAATTCTCCTGTTGACTTTTCTTGATATTTAATTCCCACCATGTTTCACGTTCCATGTTTATTGTTTCTTAATGTTACGAGCCCCTAATGTCTATGACACTACAGATCTGAGCATGGCTGTGACCTGACAGGAGAGGTCATGTGATGTCTGTGACCTCTGACCTCTGCAGTAGAGCAGTGGTCACATACACAGTTTAGCAGATGCTACAGCAGGTGCAGCAAAATGCTTGTGTTTCTAGCTCCTACACTGTAGTAGAATGTCAAACAAGTACACAAATAAGAAATAAGAAAAAGTAGAAAAGTAGGCAGAGGTACGGGCCTAGTATTCATAGCTGATTTTGAAAAGGCCTTTGATAAAGTACAACTAGAAATTATATATAAATGCCTCGAGTATTTTAATTTTGGAGAATCTCTTATACAGTGGGTTAAATTTGTGTATAGTAACCCTAAATTCAATTTAGTAAATAATGGTCACATCTCTGATAGGAGTGAAACAAGGTTGTCCGTTATCGGCATATTTTTTATTATGGCAATCAAAATGTTAGCTATTAAAATCAGATCCAACAATATCAAGGGGCTAGAAATCCAGGGTTTAAAAACAAAGGGGTCATTGCACGCTGATGATTCATGTTTTCTTTTAAATCCGCCATCTGGATCCCTGCACAGCCTCATGGAGGATCTAGATACGTTTTCTAACCTCTCCGGATTACAACTGAACTATGATAAATGTACCATATTATGTAATGGATCGCTAATAAATACTACGTTTACATTACCGTCCTGTATAGTACACAAATAAAATGGTCTGATGGTGAAGTAGACATACTCTGTAGTCATATCCCGAAATAAAGAAAGTGATCTCGCTACAATACTGTACATTTTAATAGAAAGTTAGAAAAAATAGATAATATGTTGCTACCATGGAAAGATAAATACCTGTCTATTTGTGGAAAAACACCATGATTAATGAATTATTTAGTCATATTCCAGTTTACCTATTTACTTACAGCCCTGCCTACACAGAATGACTTGTTTAAAAATATATATATGAGCTGAATATATTTCACTTTATTTGGAATGGCAAGCCAGACAAAATTAAACAGACTGATTTATATAACGAATATGAATTCGGAGGGCTGAAATGATTAAATATTAAAGAACTGAACCTCTCACTAAAGGCTTCAGTCATACAAAAGTTGTACTTAAATCCAAACTGGTTCTCTAGCAGATTAGTAAGGATGTCTCATCCCATGTTCAAAAATGGCCTTATTCCCTTTATTCAGATTACAACCTCTCACTTTTAGTTATATGAAAATGAAATCATCTACAGAATATTGCTATTTTTAAAACAAGCAACAGAAAGCTGGTTGCCATTTCAGTTTAATCCACCAGAAAAGACTAAACATAATTAAAAAAAATATTATGGATAAACTCAAATACACTAAAATGATAAAAAAAGAAAGAATTTAATAATCTTTGTTCATGAATATCATAAATAAGACGGGTGGAGGTATGTCACACTCAGCTTAAATAGATCTATGGAAAGGTCTGTTCTATCCAAAACTACAACCAACTGTCTGCAAAGGTCTGCTCTATCCAAAACAACAACCAACTGTCTGCAAAGGTCTGCTCTATCCAAAACTACAACCAACTGTCTGCAAAGGTCTGCTCTATCCAAAACAACAACCAACTGTCTGCAAAGGTCTGCTCTATCTAAAACAACAACCAACTGACTGCAAAGGTCTGCTCTATCCAAAACTACAACCAACTGTCTGCAAAGGTCTGCTCTATCTAAAACTACAACCAACTGACTGCAAAGGTCTGCTCTATCCAAAACAACAACCAACTGTCTGCAAAGGTCTGCTCTATCCAAAACTACAACCAACTGTCTGCAAAGGTCTGCTCTATCCAAAACTACAACCAACTGACTGCAAAGGTCTGCTCTATCCAAAACTACAACCAACTGTCTGCAAAGGTCTGCTCTATCCAAAACAACAACCAACTGTCTGCAAAGGTCTGCTCTATCCAAAACAACAACCAACTGTCTGCAAAGGTCTGCTCTATCCAAAACTACAACCAACTGTCTGCAAAGGTCTGCTCTATCCAAAACAACAACCAACTGTCTGCAAAGGTCTGCTCTATCTAAAACTACAACCAACTGACTGCAAAGGTCTGCTCTATCCAAAACTACAAGCAACTGTCTGCAAAGGTCTGCTCTATCTAAAACTACAACCAACTGACTGCAAAGGTCTGCTCTATCCAAAACAACAACCAACTGTCTGCAAAGGTCTGCTCTATCCAAAACTACAACCAACTGTCTGCAAAGGTCTGCTCTATCCAAAACTACAACCAACTGACTGCAAAGGTCTGCTCTATCCAAAACTACAACCAACTGACTGCAAAGGTCTGCTCTATCCAAAACAACAACCAACTGTCTGCAAAGGTCTGCTCTATCCAAAACTACAACCAACTGACTGCAAAGGTCTGCTCTATCCAAAACTACAACCAACTGTCTGCAAAGGTCTGCTCTATCCAAAACTACAACCAACTGACTGCAAAGGTCTGCTCTATCCAAAACTACAACCAACTGACTGCAAAGGTCTGCTCTATCCAAAACTACAACCAACTGTCTGCAAAGGTCTGCTCTATCCAAAACTACAACCAACTGACTGCAAAGGTCTGCTCTATCCAAAACTACAACCAACTGACTGCAAAGGTCTGCTCTATCCAAAACTACAACCAACTGTCTGCAAAGGTCTGCTCTATCCAAAACTACAACCAACTGTCTGCAAAGGTCTGCTCTATCCAAAACTACAACCAACTGACTGCAAAGGTCTGCTATATCCAAAACTACAACCAACTGACTGCAAAGGTCTGCTCTATCCAAAACTACAACCAACTGACTGCAAAGGTCTGCTCTATCCAAAACTACAACCAACTGACTGCAAAGGTCTGCTCTATCCAAAACTACAACCAACTGACTGCAATGGTCTGCTCTATCCAAAACTACAACCAACTGACTGCAAAGGTCTGCTCTATCCAAAACTACAACCAACTGACTGCAAAGGTCTGCTCTATCCAAAACTACAACCAACTGACTGCAAAGGTCTGCTCTATCCAAAACTACAACCAACTGACTGCAAAGGTCTGCTCTATCCAAAACTACAACCAACTGTCTGCAAAGGTCTGCTCTATCCAAAACTACAACCAACTGACTGCAAAGGTCTGCTCTATCCAAAACTACAACCAACTGACTGCAAAGGTCTGCTCTATCCAAAACTACAACCAACTGTCTGCAAAGGTCTGCTCTATCCAAAACAACAACCAACTGTCTGCAAAGGTCTGCTCTATCCAAAACTACAACCAACTGTCTGCAAAGGTCTGCTCTATCCAAAACAACAACCAACTGTCTGCAAAGGTCTGCTCTATCTAAAACTACAACCAACTGACTGCAAAGGTCTGCTCTATCCAAAACTACAAGCAACTGTCTGCAAAGGTCTGCTCTATCTAAAACTACAACCAACTGACTGCAAAGGTCTGCTCTATCCAAAACAACAACCAACTGTCTGCAAAGGTCTGCTCTATCCAAAACTACAACCAACTGTCTGCAAAGGTCTGCTCTATCCAAAACTACAACCAACTGACTGCAAAGGTCTGCTCTATCCAAAACTACAACCAACTGACTGCAAAGGTCTGCTCTATCCAAAACAACAACCAACTGTCTGCAAAGGTCTGCTCTATCCAAAACTACAACCAACTGACTGCAAAGGTCTGCTCTATCCAAAACTACAACCAACTGTCTGCAAAGGTCTGCTCTATCCAAAACTACAACCAACTGACTGCAAAGGTCTGCTCTATCCAAAACTACAACCAACTGACTGCAAAGGTCTGCTCTATCCAAAACTACAACCAACTGTCTGCAAAGGTCTGCTCTATCCAAAACTACAACCAACTGACTGCAAAGGTCTGCTCTATCCAAAACTACAACCAACTGACTGCAAAGGTCTGCTCTATCCAAAACTACAACCAACTGTCTGCAAAGGTCTGCTCTATCCAAAACTACAACCAACTGTCTGCAAAGGTCTGCTCTATCCAAAACTACAACCAACTGACTGCAAAGGTCTGCTCTATCCAAAACTACAACCAACTGACTGCAAAGGTCTGCTCTATCCAAAACTACAACCAACTGACTGCAAAGGTCTGCTCTATCCAAAACTACAACCAACTGACTGCAAAGGTCTGCTCTATCCAAAACTACAACCAACTGTCTGCAAAGGTCTGCTCTATCCAAAACTACAACCAACTGACTGCAAAGGTCTGCTCTATCCAAAACTACAACCAACTGACTGCAAAGGTCTGCTCTATGCAAAACTACAACCAACTGACTGCAAAGGTCTGCTCTATCCAAAACTACAACCAACTGACTGCAAAGGTCTGCTCTATCCAAAACTACAACCAACTGACTGCAAAGGTCTGCTCTATCCAAAACTACAACCAACTGACTGCAAAGGTCTGCTCTATCCAAAACTACAACCAACTGACTGCAAAGGTCTGCTCTATCCAAAACTACAACCAACTGTCTGCAAAGGTCTGCTCTATACAAAACTACAACCAACTGTCTGCAAAGGTCTGCTCTATCCAAAACTACAACCAACTGTCTGCAAAGGTCTGCTCTATCCAAAACTACAACCAACTGTCTGCAAAGGTCTGCTCTATCCAAAACTACAACCAACTGTCTGCAAAGGTCTGCTCTATCCAAAACTACAACCAACTGTCTGCAAAGGTCTGCTCTATCCAAAACTACAACCAACTGTCTGCAAAGGTCTGCTCTATCCAAAACTACAACCAACTGATTGCAAAGGTCTGCTCTATCCAAAACTACAACCAACTGTCTGCAAAGGTCTGCTCTATCCAAAACAACAACCAACTGTCTGCAAAGGTCTGCTCTATCCAAAACTACAACCAACTGTCTGCAAAGGTCTGCTCTATCCAAAACTACAACCAACTGTCTGCAAAGGTCTGCTCTATCCAAAACTACAACCAACTGTCTGCAAAGGTCTGCTCTATCCAAAACTACAACCAACTGTCTGCAACGGTCTGCTCTATCCAAAACAACAACCAACTGACTGCAAAGGTCTGCTCTATCCAAAACTACAACCAACTGTCTGCAAAGGTCTGCTCTATCCAAAACAACAACCAACTGTCTGCAAAGGTCTGCTCTATCCAAAACTACAACCAACTGTCTGCAAAGGTCTGCTCTATCCAAAACAACAACCAACTGTCTGCAAAGGTCTGCTCTATCCAAAACTACAACCAACTGTCTGCAAAGGTCTGCTCTATCCAAAACAACAACCAACTGTCTGCAAAGGTCTGCTCTATCCAAAACTACAACCAACTGTCTGCAAAGGTCTGCTCTATCCAAAACTACAACCAACTGTCTGCAAAGGTCTGCTCTATCCAAAACTACAACCAACTGTCTGCAAAGGTCTGCTCTATCCAAAACAACAACCAACTGTCTGCAAAGGTCTGCTCTATCCAAAACTACAACCAACTGTCTGCAAAGGTCTGCTCTATCCAAAACAACAACCAACTGTCTGCAAAGGTCTGCTCTATCCAAAACAACAACCAACTGTCTGCAAAGGTCTGCTCTATCTAAAACTACAACCAACTGTCTGCAAAGGTCTGCTCTATCCAAAACTACAACCAACTGATTGCAAAGGTCTGCTCTATCCAAAACTACAACCAACTGATTGCAAAGGTCTGCTCTATCTAAAACTACAACCAACTGTCTGCAAAGGTCTGCTCTATCCAAAACTACAACCATCTGATTGCAAAGGTCTGCTCTATCTAAAACTACAACCAACTGTCTGCAAAGGTCTGCTCTATCCAAAACTACAACCAACTGATTGCAAAGGTCTGCTCTATATAAACTACAACCAACTGACTGCAATGGTCTGCTCTATCCAAAGCTACAACCAACTGACTGCAGCATTACCACAAAAAAATTGAGGAGGCAAGTGGAAAGAAGAGAAGGAAAGGAACTTGTTTGTCAGTCCAACATTAAAGGCCAAAATTGTGAAAATTAAAAAATATAAATATTTAATTTAAAGACCAAAAAATGGACAGCTGCGTCATACAGGTTGCAAAATAGAAGAGATTTTCGATGTGCCGATTCCATGGCACATGGTTTATGAACTGATAAATAAAACAACGGCAGTTTCAGAACTTAGTCTTTCAATGTAAATTATTATACATAATTCTTGCAACCAATAGAATGTTAAATATATTGTATGAGGGACACAACCATCCAAGCTCTACAGATTTAGCTGCGAAGAGACATAAACATTAGATCACTTGTTTTGGTACTGCCCATATGTAGGTTCAGGAATGTCTGAAGAATTGCAGCATTTACCTGGAGCTAACTTTGTAAATAGCACTGCTAGGTGACTTGAAAAGCCACAGTCAAACAATCAATAATATAATACAACTTTTAGGAATATATAACTTCCGGCGCCGACAGAGATGGCCGCCTCGCTTCGCGTTCCTAGGAAACTATGCAGTTTTTTGTTTTTTTACGTGTTATTTCTTACATTGGTACCCCAGGTCATCTTAGGTTTCATTACATACAGTCGAGAAGAACTACTGAACATAAGAGCAGCGTCAACTCACCATCAGTACGACCAAGAATATGACTTTCGCGAAGCGGACCCTGTGTTCTGCCTTTCACCCAGGACAACGGAATGGATCCCAGCCGACGACCCCAAAAAACGACTTTGAAAAAGGGGAAAACGAAGCGGTCTTCTGGTCAGACTCCGGAGACGGGCACATCGTGCACCACTCCCTAGCATTCTCCTCGCCAATGTCCAGTCTCTTGACAACAAGGTTGATGAAATCCGAGCAAGGGTAGCATTCCAGAGGGACAGCAGAGACTGTAACGTTCTTTGCTTCACGGAAACATGGCTCACTGGAGAGACGCTATCAGAGACGGTGCAGCCAGCTGGTTTCTCCACGCATCGCGCCGACAGAAACAAACACCTTTCTGGTAAGAAGAGGGGCGGGGGCGTATGCTTTATGGTTAACGGGACGTGGTGTGGCCAAAACAACATACAGGAACTCAAGTCCTTCTGTTCACCTGATTTAGAATTCCTCACAATCAAATGTAGACTGCATTATCTACCAAGGGAATTCTCTTCGATTATAATTACAGCCGTATATATTTCCCCCCAAGCAGACACATCGATGGCTCTGAACGAACTTTATTTGACTCTTTGCAAACTGGAATCCATATATCCGGAGGCTGCATTCATTGTAGCTGGGGATTTTAACAAGGCTAATCTGAAAACAAGACTCCCTAAATTTTATCAGCATATCGATTACGCAACCAGGGCGGGAAAAACCTTGGATCATTGCTATTCCAACTTCCGCGACGCATATAAGGCCCTGCCCCGCCCTCCTTTCGGAAAAGCTGACCACGACTCCATTTTGTTGATCCCTGCCTACAGACAGAAACTAAAACAAGAAGCTCCCGCGCTGAGGTCTGTTCAACGCTGGTCCGACCAATCTGATTCCACACTCCAAGACTGCCTCCATCACGTGGACTGGGATATGTTCCGTATTGCGTCAGACGACAACATTGATGAATACGCTGATTCGGTGTGCGAGTTCATTAGAACGTGCGTTGAAGATGTCGTTCCCATAGCAACGATTAAAACATTCCCAAACCAGAAACCGTGGATTGATGGCAGCATTCGCGTGAAACTGAAAGCGCGAACCATTGCTTTTAATCAGGGCAAGGTGACTGGAAACATGACCGAATACAAACAGTGTAACTATTCCCTCCGCAAGGCAATCAAACAAGCTAAGCGTCAGTATAGAGACAAAGTAGAATCTCAATTCAACGGCTCAGACACAAGACGTATGTGGCAGGGTCTACAGTCAATCACGGATTACAAAAAGAAAACCAGCACTGTCACGGACCAGGATGTCTTGCTCCCAGGCAGACTAAATAACTTTTTTTCCCGCTTTGAGGACAATAGAGTGCCACTGACACTGCCCGCAACTAAAACATGCGGACTCTCCTTCACTGCAGCCGACGTGAGGAAAACATTTAAACGTGTCAACCCTCGCAAGGCTGCAGGCCCAGACGGCATCCCCAGCCGCGCCCTCAGAGCATGCGCAGACCAGCTGGCTGGTATGTTTACGGACATATTCAATCAATCCCTATCACAGTCTGTTGTTCCCAAATGCTTCAAGAGGGCCACCATTGTTCCTGTTCCCAAGAAAGCTAAGGTAACTGAGCTAAACGACTACGACTATCACTTCCGTCATCATGAAGTGCTTTGAGAGACTAGTCAAGGACCATATCACCTCCACCCTACCTGACACCCTAGACCCACTCTAATTTGCTTACAGCCCAAATAGGTCCACAGACGATGCAATCTCAACTACACTGCACACTGCCCTAACCCATCTGGACAAGAGAAATACCTACGTGAGAATGCTGTTCATCGACTACAGCTCGGCATTTAACACCATAGTGCCCTCCATGCTCGTCATCAAGCTCGAGACCCTGGGTCTCGACCCCGCCCTGTGCAACTGGGTACTGGACTTCATGACGGGCCGCCCCCAGGTGGTAAGGGTAGGCAACAACATCTCCACCCCGCTGATCCTCAACACTGGGGCCCCACAAGGGTGCGTTCTGAGCCCTCTCCTGTACTCCCTGTTCACCCACGACTGCGTGGCCACGCACGCCTCCAACTCAATCATCAAGTTTGCGGACGACACAACAGTGGTAGGCTTGATTACCAACAACGACGAGACGGCCTACAGGGAGGAGGTGAGGGCCCTCGGAGTGTGGTGTCAGGAAAATAACCTCACACTCAACGTCAACAAAACTAAGGAGATGATTGTGGACTTCAGGAAACAGCAGAGGGAACACCCCCCTATCCACATCGATGGAACAGTAGTGGAGAGGGTAGTAAGTTAAGTTCCTCGGCGTACACATCACAGACAAACTGAATTGGTCCACCCCCTAACCTCAGGAGGCTGAAGAAATTCGGCTTGTCACCAAAAGCACTCACAAACTTCTACAGATGCACAATCGAGAGCATCCTGTCGGGCTGTATCACCGCCTGGTACGGCAACTGCTCCGCCCACAACCGTAAGGCTCTCCAGAGGGTAGTGAGGTCTGCACAACGCATCACCGGGGGCAAACTACCTGCCCTCCAGGACACCTACACCACCCGATGTTACAGGAAGGCCATAAAGATCATCAAGGACAACAACCACCCGAGCCACTGCCTGTTCACCCCGCTATCATCCAGAAGGCGAGGTCAGTACAGGTGCATCAAAGCTGGGACCGAGAGACTGAAAAACAGCTTCTATCTCAAGGCCATCAGACTGTTAAACAGCCACCACTAACATTGAGTGGCTGCTGCCAACACACTGACTCAACTCCAGCCACTTTAATAATGGGAATTGATGGGAAATGATGTAAAATATATCACTAGCCACTTTAAACACTGCTACCTAATATAATGTTTACATACCCTACATTATTCATCTCATATGTATACGTATATACTGTACTCTATATCATCTACTGCATCCTTATGTAATACATGTATCACTAGCCACTTTAACTATGCCACTTTGTTTACATACTCATCTCATATGTATATACTGCACTCATACCATCTACTGTATCTTGCCTATGCCGCTCTGTACCATCACTCATTCATATATCTTTATGTACATATTCTTTATCCCCTTACACTTGTGTCTATAAGGTAGTAGTTTTGGAATTGTTAGCTAGATTACTTGTTGGTTATTACTGCATTGTCGGAACTAGAAGCACAAGCATTTCGCTACACTCGCACTAACATCTGCTAACCATGTGTATGTGACAAATAAAATTTGATTTAATTTGATTTGATCTTTAATTTACAATCTGTAGAAACTGTGAGAATACGAAGGTTTATTACTTTTGTGAAACATTACAGCACAGTGGAAAATATATGGCAGCTAGGAATCTAAACTGTATGTTCCTCAGAGATAGATGGGCGGGGTTGAGGGGAGCTGAAGACTGGGACTGGATGGTCTTCAGAGATATGGATGGTCTTCAGAGATAGATGGGAAGGGTTAAGGGGAGCAGAAGACTGGGACTGGATGGTCTTCAGAGATAGATGGGAGGGTTTGAGGGGAGCTGAAGGCTGGGACTGGATGGTCTTCAGAGATATGGATGGTCTTCAGAGATAGATGGGAGGGGTTGAGGAGAGCTGAAGGCTGGGACTGGATGGTCTTCAGAGATAGATGGGAGGGGTTGAGGGGAGCTGAAGTCTGGGACTGGATGGTCTTCAGAGATAGATGGGCGGGGTTGAGGGGAGCTGAAGACTGGGACGGGATGGTCTTCAGAGATAGATGGGAGGGGTTGAGGGGACCTGAAGGCTGGGACTGGATGGTCTTCAGAGATAGATGGGAGGGGTTGAAGGGACCTGAAGTCTGGGACTGGATGGTCTTCAGAGATATGGATGGTCTTCAGAGATAGATGGGAGGGGTTGAAGGGAGCTGAAGGCTGGGACTGGATGGTCTTCAGAGATAGATGGGAGGGGTTGAAGGGACCTGAAGGATGGGACTGGATGGTCTTCAGAGATAGATGGGAGGGGTTGAAGGGACCTGAAGGCTGGGACTGGATGGTCTTCAGAGATATGGATGGTCTTCAGAGATAGATGGGAGGGGTTGAAGGGACCTGAAGCCTGGGACTGGATGGTCTTCAGAGATAGATGGGAGGGGTTGAAGGAACCTGAAGGCTGGGACTGGATGGTCTTCAGAGCTAGATGGGAGGGGTTGAAGGGACCTGAAGGCTGGGACTGGATGGTCTTCAGAGATAGATGGGAGGTGTTGAAGGGACCTGAAGGCTGGGACTGGATGGTCTTCGGAGATAGATGGGAGGGGTTGAAGGGACCTGAAGGCTGGGACTGGATGGTCTTCAGAGATAGATGGGAGGGGTTGAGGGGACCTGAAGACTGGGACTGGATGGTCTTCAGAGATAGATGGGAGGGGTTGAAGGGACCTGAAGGTTGGGACTGGATGGTCTTCAGAGATAGATGGGAGGGGTTGAAGGGACCCGAAGGCTGGGACTGGATGGTCTTCAGAGATAGATGGGAGGGGTTGAAGGGAGCTGAAGGCTGGGACTGGATGGTCTTCAGAGATAGATGGGAGGGGTTGAAGGGACCTGAAGGCTGGGACTGGATGGTCTTCAGAGATAGATGGGACGGGTTGAAGGGACCTGAAGGCTGGGACTGGATGGTCTTCAGAGATATGGATGGTCTTCAGAGATAGATGGGAGGGTTTGAAGGGACCTGAAGCCTGGGACTGGATGGTCTTCAGAGATAGATGGGAGGGGTTGAAGGAACCTGAAGGCTGGGACTGGATGGTCTTCAGAGATAGATGGGAGGGGTTGAAGGGACCTGAAGGCTGGGACTGGATGGTCTTCAGAGATAGATGGGAGGGGTTGAAGGGACCTGAAGGCTGGGACTGGGTGGTCTTCAGAGATAGATGGGAGGTGTTGAAGGGACCTGAAGGCTGGGACTGGATGGTCTTCGGAGATAGATGGGAGGGGTTGAAGGGACCTGAAGGCTGGGACAGGATGGTCTTCAGAGATAGATGGGAGGTGTTGAGGGGAGCTGAAGGTTGGGACTGGATGGTCTTCAGAGATAGATGGGAGGGGTTGAGGGGACCTGAAGACTGGGACTGGATGGTCTTCAGAGATAGATGGGAGGGGTTGAAGGGACCTGAAGGTTGGGACTGGATGGTCTTCAGAGATAGATGGGAGGGGTTGAAGGGACCCGAAGGCTGGGACTGGATGGTCTTCAGAGATAGATGGGAGGGGTTGAAGGGAGCTGAAGGCTGGGACTGGATGGTCTTCAGAGATAGATGGGAGGGGTTGAAGGGACCTGAAGGCTGGGACTGGATGGTCTTCAGAGATAGATGGGAGGGGTTGAAGGGACCTGAAGGCTGGGACTGGATGGTCTTCAGAGATATGGATGGTCTTCAGAGATAGATGGGAGGGGTTGAAGGGACCTGAAGCCTGGGACTGGATGGTCTTCAGAGATAGATGGGAGGGGTTGAAGGAACCTGAAGGCTGGGACTGGATGGTCTTCAGAGATAGATGGGAGGGGTTGAAGGGACCTGAAGGCTGGGACTGGATGGTCTTCAGAGATAGATGGGAGGGGTTGAAGGGACCTGAAGGCTGGGACTGGATGGTCTTCAGTGATAGATGGGAGGTGTTGAAGGGACCTGAAGGCTGGGACTGGATGGTCTTCGGAGATAGATGGGAGGGGTTGAAGGGACCTGAAGGCTGGGACAGGATGGTCTTCAGAGATAGATGGGAGGTGTTGAGGGGAGCTGAAGGCTGGGACTGGATGGTCTTCAGAGATAGATGGGAGGGGTTGAGGGGACCTGAAGACTGGGACTGGATAGTCTTCAGAGATAGATGGGAGGGGTTGAAGGGACCTGAAGTTTGGGACTGGATGGTCTTCAGAGATAGATGGGAGGGGTTGAAGGGACCCGAAGGCTGGGACTGGATGGTCTTCAGAGATAGATGGGAGGGGTTGAAAGGACCTGAAGGCTGGGACTGGATGGTCTTCAGAGATAGATGGGAGGTGTTGAGGGGAGCTGAAGGCTGGGACTGGATGGTCTTCAGAGATAGACAGGAGGGGTTGAGGGGACCTGAAGACTGGGACTGGATGGTCTTCAGAGATAGATGGGAGGGGTTGTGGGGAGCTGAAGACGGGGACTGGATGGTCTTCAGAGATAGATGGGAGGGGTTGAGGAGAGCTGAAGGCTGGGACTGGATGGTCTTCAGAGATAGATGGGAGGGGTGGAGGGGAGCTGAAGGCTGGGACTGGATGGTCTTCAGAGATAGATGGGAGGGGTTGAGGAGAGCTGAAGGCTGGGACTGGATGGTCTTCAGAGATAGATGGGAGGGGTTGAAGATAGCTGAAGGCTGGGACTGGATGGTCTTCAGATATAGATGGGAGGGGTTGAGGGGAGCTGAAGACTGGGACTGGATGGTCTTCAGAGATAGATGGGAGGGGTTGTGGGGAGCTGAAGACGGGGACTGGATGGTCTTCAGAGATAGATGGGAGGGGTTGAGGAGAGCTGAAGGCTGGGACTGGATGGTCTTCAGAGATAGATGGGAGGGGTTGAGGGGAGCTGAAGGCTGGGACTGGATGGTCTTCAGAGATAGATGGGAGGGGTTGAGGAGAGCTGAAGGCTGGGACTGGATGGTCTTCAGAGATACATGGGAGGGGTTGAGGGGAGCTGAAGGCTGGGACTGGATGGTCTTCAGAGATAGATGGGAGGGGTTGAGGAGAGCTGAAGGCTGGGACTGGATGGTCTTCAGAGATATATGGGAGGGGTTGAGGAGAGCTGAAGGCTGGGACTGGATGTTCTTCAGAGATAGATGGGAGGGGTTGAAGGTAGCTGAGGACTGGGACAGGATGGTCTTCAGAGATAGATGAGAGGGGTTGAAGGGACCCCGACGGCTGGGACTGGATGGTCTTCAGAGATAGATGGGAGGGGTTGAAGGGACCTCAAGGCTGGGACTGGATGGTCTTCAGAGATAGATGGGAGGGGTTGAAGGGACCTGAAGGCTGGGACTGGATGGTCTTCAGAGATAGATGGGAGGGGTTGAGGGGAGCTGAAGGCTGGGACTGGATGGTCTTCAGAGATAGATGGGAGGGGTTGAGGAGAGCTGAAGGCTGGGACTGGATGTTCTTCAGAGATAGATGGGAGGGGTTGAGGAGAGCTGAAGGCTGGGACTGGATGGTCTTCAGAGATAGATGGGAAGGGTTGAAGGGACCTGAAGGCTGGGACTGGATGGTCTTCAGAGATAGATGGGAGGGGTTGAGGGGAGCTGAAGGCTGGGACTGGATGGTCTTCAGAGATAGATGGGAGGGGTTGAAGGGACCTGAAGGCTGGGACTGGATGGTCTTCAGAGATAGATGGGAGGGGTTGAGGGGAGCTGAAGGCTGGGACTGAATGGTCTTCAGAGATAGATGGGAGGGGTTGAGGTAGCTGAGGACTGGGACTGGATGGTCTTCAGAGATAGATGAGAGGGGTTGAAGGGACCTGAAGGCTGGGACTGAATGGTCTTCAGAGATAGATGAGAGGGGTTGAAGGGACCTGAAGGCTGGGACTGAATGGTCTTCAGAGATAGATGAGAGGGGTTGAAGGGACCTGAAGGCTGGGACTGAATGGTCTTCAGAGATAGATGGGAGGGGTTGAGGTAGCTGAGGACTGGGACTGGATGGTCTTCAGAGATAGATGAGAGGGGTTGAAGGTAGCTGAGGACTGGGACTGGATGGTCTTCAGAGATAGATGGGAGGGGTTGAGGTAGCTGAGGACTGGGACTGGATGGTCTTCAGAGATAGATGGGAGGGGTTGAGGTAGCTGAGGACTGGGACTGGATGGTCTTCAGAGATAGATGAGAGGGGTTGAAGGTAGCTGAGGACTGGGACTGGATGGTCTTCAGAGATAGATGAGAGGGGTTGAAGGTAGCTGAGGACTGGGACTGGATGGTCTTCAGAGATAGATGAGAGGGGTTGAAGGTAGCTGAGGACTGGGACTGGATGGTCTTCAGAGATAGATGGGAGGGGTTGAAGGTAGCAGAGGACTGGGACTGGATGGTCTTCAGAGATAGATGGGAGGGGTTGAAGGTAGCTGAGGACTGGGACTGGATGGTCTTCAGAGATAGATGGGAGGGGTTGAAGGTAGCAGAGGACTGGGACTGGATGGTCTTCAGAGATAGATGGGAGGGGTTGAAGGTAGCAGAGGACTGGGACTGGATGGTCTTCAGAGATAGATGGGAGGGGTTGAAGGTAGCAGAAGGCTGAAACTAAAAACAAATAAAAAAGATAACTAATGTAAAATATATTGTCATAAAATGTATATAGTATGTATAAGCTGGAAGTAGAGCCTAAGTATTTTTGTCCATTAGTTTACTTCAAGTAGGGGAGGGGTGGGAGGGTTAGGGGAAAATAATAAAGAAGGAAAATATAAATAAAATAAAATATAAATATATATGGGGGATTGGAAATTATGCAGACATTTACATTGATAGAACCCACAATCTAACTTTAATGTTAAAGCTGATCCACCACCACCAGCTAATACTGAAAAACAACCATTTCAAAAAAAAAAAGTAGTCATCAGTACCCAACACAAACTGCAGAAATATTTTGTCCCAACAGACAAAGGAGGAAGTTGGACACACACACTACCGGTTCGGTTCTAACCTGCTCCAGCCTCTTCCATGTACTATCAGGTTTGTGAAAAGGACATCCACATACACACTCAATACATCCAAAGACAATGATAAGGAAGCTTTCCCAACCCAGTGTGTTCCATCAGATACTGGATTGCTCTGGAGAGACAGATGTTATGGGTGGGTGGTTTGGTGTTTGGCCAGACAATAAGATGTTTTCATCTCATCTGGAGTCAAAAGAGAGTTTCTTTATCTCATGATCTTAAAGTTATCTCAATGTTTTCTGTAGGTAACTAGCCTCCTATTCAGCAATTACCTGAACACACATGTTCACATGCAAACGCACACATCCTGTATGTCACCAGACATGCCACCAGGGGTATTTTCACAGTCCCCAAATCCAGAACAAATTCAAGAAAACGTACAGTATTATATAGAGCCCTTATTGCATGAAACGTCCTTAAATCTCATATTGCTCAAATAAACAAGGAAGAGTAGCTGCTGCTTTTGCAACAGCTAATGGGGATCCTAATAAAATACCAAAATATCAATACCAAATCAAATGCAAGGATGGAAAAAGTTATGAAATCTCAAAAGGTAACCTCCCCATCTAGGGGTTGTGGGATCTGTATCTGAGCTAGATAGATGTGTCCTTTGGAGAGATAATGTCCCCATCTAGGGGTTGTGGGATCTGTATCTGAGCTAGATAGGTATGTCCTTTGGAGAGGTAATGCCCTCATCTTGAGGTTGTGGGATCTGTATCTGAGCTAGATAGGTGTGTCCTTTGGAGAGATAATGTCCCCATATTGGGGTTGTGGGATCTGTATCTGAGCTAGATAGGTGTGTCCTTTGGAGAGGTAACGCCCCCTTCTAGGGGTTGTGGGATCTGTATCTGAGCTAGATAGGTGTGTCCTTTGGAGAGATAATGTCCCCATCTAGGGGTTGTGGGATCTGTATATGAGCTAGATAGGTGTGTTCAGATGGAGAGGTAACGGCCCCATCTAGGGGTTGTGGGATCTGTATCTGAGCTAGATATGTGTGTTCAGATGGAGAGGCAATGTCCCCATATTGGGGTTGTGGGATCTGTATCTGAGCTAGATAGGTGTGTCCTTTGGAGAGGTAACGCCCCCTTCTAGGGGTTGTGGGATCTGTATCTGAGCTAGATAGGTGTGTTCAGATGGATAGATAACCTCTCCATCTAGGGGTTGTGGGATCTGTATCTGAGCTAGATAGGTGTGTCCTTTGGAGAGGTAACCTCTCCATCTAGGGGTTGTGGGATCTGTATCTGAGCTAGATAGGTGTGTCCTTTGGAGAGGTAACGACCTCATCTAGGGGTTGTGGGATCTGTATCTGAGCTAGATAGGTGTGTTCAGATGGATAGGTAACCTCTCCATCTAGAGGTTGTGGGATCTGTAT
Source organism: Oncorhynchus nerka (assembly GCF_034236695.1). Lineage (NCBI taxonomy): Eukaryota > Metazoa > Chordata > Actinopteri > Salmoniformes > Salmonidae > Oncorhynchus > Oncorhynchus nerka. The sequence goes on along the minus strand of NC_088400.1, from coordinate 17,332,877 downwards.
CTGAGCTAGATAGGTGTGTCCTTTGGAGAGGTAACGACCTCATCTAGGGGTTGTGGGATCTGTATCTGAGCTAGATAGGTGTGTCCTTTGGAGAGGTAACGCCCCCTTCTAGGGGTTGTGGGATCTGTATCTGAGCTAGATAGGTGTGTTCAGATGGATAGGTAACCTCTCCATCTAGGGGTTGTGGGATCTGTATCTGAGCTAGATATGTGTGTTCAGATGGATAGGTAACCTCTCCATCTAGGGGTTGTGGGATCTGTATCTGAGCTAGATAGGTGTGTCCTTTGTCCTTTGGATCTGTATCTGGTAAGGTGTGTTCGTCCCATCTAGGGGTTGTGGGATCTAGGAGTTCAGATGGGATCTGTATCTGAGCTAGATAGGTGTGTTCAGATGGAGAGGTAACGGCCCCATCTAGGGGTTGTGGGATCTGTATCTGAGCTAGATAGGTAGGTTCACTGCGAAGCACAAACAAAATCCCAGAACCACACGGGGGGACCTAGTGAATGACCTGCAGAGAGCTTGGACCAAAGTAAGAAAGCCTACTATCAGTAACACACTACGCCGCCAGGGACTCAAATCCTGCAGTGCCAGACGTGTCCCCCTGCTTAAGCCAGTACATGTCCAGGCCCGTCTGAAGTTTGCTAGAGAGCATTTGGATGATCCAGAAGAAGATTGGGAGAATGTCATATGGTCAGATGAAACCAAAATATAACTTTTTGGTAAAAACTCAACTCGTGTTTGGATGACAAAGAATGCTGAGTTGCATCCAAAGAACATCATACCTACTGTGAAGCATGGGGGTGGAAACATCATGCTTTGGGGCTGTTTTTCTGCAAAGGGACCAGGACGACTGATCCGTGTAAAGGAAAGAATGAATGGGGCCATGTATCGTGAGATTTTGAGTGAAAACCTCCTTCCATCAGCAAGGGCATTGAAGATGAAACGTGGCTGGGTCTTTCAGCATGACAATGATCCCAAACACACCGCCCGGGCAATGAAGGAGTGGCTTTGTAAGAAGCATTTCAAGGTCCTGGAGTGGCCTAGCTAGTCTCCAGATCTCAACCCCATAGAAAATCTTTGGAGGGAGTTGAAAGTCCATGTTGCCCAGCAACAGCCCCAAAATATCACTCCTCTAGAAGAGATCTGCATGGAGGAATGGGCCAAAATACCAGCAACAGTGTGTGAAAACCTTGTGAAGACTTACAGAAAACGTTTGACCTCTGTCATTGCCAACAAAGGGTATATAATAGTTTTGAGATAAACTTTTGTTATTGACCAAATAATTATTTTCCACCATAATTTGCAAATAAATTCATAAAAAATCCTACAATGTTATTTTCTGAAACAACAAAAAAATCTAATTTTGTCTGTCATAGTTGAAGTGTACCTATGATGAAAATTATAGGTCTCTCTCATCTTTTTAAGTGGGAGAACTTGCACAATTGGTGGCTGACTAAATACTTTTTTGCCCCACTGTAGATGTTTACACTGAACACACACACACACCCACGCACACACAAACATACAAACACTCTCTCACACACACACGTGCAAACACACACACACTCTAACACGTGCCCAAAACAGACACACATACGGGCACCACTCTCATCTCTCTCTCTCTTTCTGCCTCTCATATACACACCACCCAGCCCCCCCACACACACACACTGTCTCACTCCCCACTCCCTAAACTACTGATCCAAGATGGCGTAGCAGTGCATACGTGTTTGTTGATGTCCCATGTAAATGTAGTCTTTTTTCATGTCTTTTTGTATATATTTCAATATATTTCGATCACTTTTTCCATTTTTAAATTAAATATACCTTCCGGCAACCCGACTCACCCAATGTGATACGGATCCACTATTTCTAGACCTTATCGCTAGAACCTCCATCAGAAGCTAGCCATCAGCTGCTAACCAGCTAATTAGCTACTAGCTATTTAGTCATTGTTAGCCACTGCTAGCGGCTTTAACCTCTAGCTCAGATACCAGCCACTTTTATCCTGGATAACACCCGTCAGTCCTCACAACTCGATATCAACCCTGAGCATATCAGGACTGCTTTTCTCCACCATTACTCCAGATTACTGGACCATTATTCCAGATTCTCGCAGCTAGCTAGCTGCTACCAAGTGGCCCAGCCCCGAAGCTAGCCTTTGAACCAGGCCCATCTCCCGGGACTGCTCAATTGACCCTATGATCATTCGGCTACACAACTGATGCCTCGCGGACTCTTCACTAACACGACTAGATTCCTGCTGTAAGCTCTGGACCTTTGCATAGGATCATCGCAACTAGTTGGTATCACCCACCAATAGATCACCCACCAACAGATCACCCACCAACAGATCACCCACCAACAGATCACCCACCAACAAATCACCCACCAACAGATCACCCACCAACAGATAACCCACCAACAGATCACCCACCAACAAATCACCCACCAACAAATCACCCACCAACAAATCACCCACCAACAGATCACCCACCAACAGATCACCCACCAACAGATCACCCACCAACAGATCACCCACCAACAAATCACCCACCAACAGATCACCCACCAACAAATCACCCACCAACAAATCACCCACCAACAGATCACCCACCAACAGATCACCCACCAACATTCCGGTTTCCGAGCTGGTCACGGGTGCACCTCAGCCACACTCAAGGTACTAAACGATATCATAACCGCCATCGATAAAAGACAGTCCTGTGCAGCCGTCTTCATCAACCTGGCCAAGACTTTCGACTCTGTCACTCACCACATTCTTAACGGCAGACTCAACAGCCTTGGTTTCTCAAATGACTGCCTCGCCTGGTTCACCAACTACTTCTCAGATAGAGTTCAGTGTGTCAAATCGGATGCCCTGTTGTCCGGACCTCTGGCAGTCTCTATGGGGGTACCACAGGGTTCACTTCCCGGGCGACTCTTTTCTCTGTATATATCAATGATGTCGCTCTTGCTGCTGGTGATTCTTTGATCCACCTCTACGCAGACGACACCATTCTGTATACTTCTGGCCCTTCTTTGGACACTGTGCTAACAAACCTCCAAACGAGCTTCAATGCCATACAACTCTCCTTCCGTGGCCTCCAACTGCTCTTAAACGCTAGTAAAACTAAATGCATGCTCTTCTACTGATCGCTGCCCGTACCCGCCCGCCCGACTAGCATCACTACTCTGGACGGTTCTGACTTAGAATATGTGGACAACTACAAATACCAAGGTGTCTGGCTAGACTGTAAACTTTCTTTCCAGACTCATATTAAGCATATCCAATCCAAAATTAAATCTAGAATCGGCTTCCTATTTCCCAACAATGCATCCTTCATTCACGCTGCCAAACATACCCTCGTAAAAATTACTATCCTACCGATCCTAGACTTCGGCAATGTCATTAACAAATTAGCCTCCAACACTCTACTCGGCAAACTGGATGCAGTGCCATCCAATTTGTCACCAAAGCCCCATATACCACCCACCACTGCGACCTGTATGCTCTAGTCGGCTGGCCCTCTCTACATATTAGTCACCAGACCCACTGGCTCCAGGTCATCTATAAGTCTTTGCTAGGTAAAGCCCCGCCTTATCTCAGCTCACTGGTCACCATAACAACACCTACCCGTAGAACGCGCTCCAGCAGGTATATTTTACTGGTCAAAATAAAAGCAGCTTATAATACATATACAATATCCTGCTTTCCCTCTAGACAGCCTTCATCCATCCATCCATACTGCTTTCCCCTCTAGACAGCTTTCATCCATCCATCCATCCATCCATCCATCCTGCTTTCCCTCTAGACAGCCTTCATCCATCCATCCATCCTGCTTTCCCTCTAGACAGCCTTCATCCATCCATCCATCCTGCTTTCCTTCTAGACAGCCTTCATCCATCCATCCATCCTGCTTTCCCTCTAGACAGCCTTCATCCATCCATCCATCCTGCTTTCCCCTCTAGACAGCTTTCATCCATCCATCCATCCATCCATCCTGCTTTCCCTCTAGACAGCCTTCATCCATCCATCCATCCATCCTGCTTTCCCTCTAGACAGCCTTCATCCATCCATCCATCCTGCTTTCCCCTCTAGACAGCTTTCATCCATCCATCCATCCATCCTGCTTTCCCTCTAGACAGCCTTCATCCATCCATCCATCCATCTTGCTTTCCCTCTAGACAGCCTTCATCCATGCATCCATCCTGCTTTCCCCTCTAGACAGCCTTCATCCATCCATCCATCCTCTCTCCATCATACTGCTTTCCCCTCTAGACAGCCTTCATCCATCCATCCATCCATCCTCTCTCCATCCATCCTGTTTTCCCCTCTAGACAGCCTTCATCCATCCATCATCCTCTCTCCATCCATCCTGCTTTCCCCTCTAGACAGCCTTCATCCATTCTCTTTTCTTTCCTTATTTTTCCTTCCTTCCTCCCTCCATCCTCCCTCCATCCTCCCTCCATCCTCCATCCATCCATCCATCCATCCATCCATCCATCCATCCATCCATCCATCCATCCATCCATCCATCCATCCATCCATCCATCCATCCATCCATCCATCCATCCATCCATCCATCCATCCATCCCTCCATCCTCCCCATCCTTCCTCCATCCTCCCTCCCATCCATCCTCCCTCCATCCTCCTCCATCATCCATCCCTCCCTCCCTCCCTCCCTCCCTCCCTCCCTCCCTCCCTCCCTCCCTCCCTCCATCCATCCATCCATCCTCCCCTCCCCTCCCTCCCTCCCTCCATCCTCCCTCCATCCCTATCCATCCTCCTCCACCCTCCCTCCCCTCCCTCCCTCCCTCCCTCCCTCCCTCCCTCCCTCCCTCCCTCCCTCCATACATCCTCCCTCCCTCCCTCCATCCCTCCATCCATCCTCCATCCTCCCTGCATCCTTCCTCCATCCTCCCTCCATCCTCCATCCATCCTCCATCCATCCTCCCTCCATCCTCCAATCCCTCCCCCTCCATCATCCCTCCTCCCTCCTCCATCCTCCCCTATCTTCCTCCCTCCCTCCATCCATCCTATCCATCCTCCCTCCATCCCCCTCCCTCCCTCCCTCCATCCTCCATACATCCATCCTCCATCCATCCATCCCTCCCTCCATTATTCATTCCCTATAGAGTCCCTCCGTTTAGCAGACAAAGAGTCCAATGATCTGTCTTATTCAGTATAATAGAGATCTGCTATCTGCCCTCTACCCCATGATATCACCACACAGATATGTGGCTGTGCCTAACAGACAGTCTGGCTTCCTATGACGAGGCAGGAACATGCGCACGCACGCACACACACACACACACACACACACACACACACACACACACACACACACACACACACACACACACACACACACACACACACACACACACACACACACGAACTAGGGAAATAGTAGCTGCTTTGTCTGTCTGTGGGTGTTATTAGTCATGTAGAGCCTGGTGTTCCCCCGGAACACTGGAGTTCACTCATAACCCCCTGATCCCTAACCCTGCTCTGACTTTCCATGCATCCCTGAGCCCATAGGGCACTATTTAGGGAATAGGAGCCAATAGGAGCCAATAGAAAACTATGTAGGGAATAGGAGCCAATAGAGAACTATGTAGGGAATAGGAGCCAATGGAGAACTGTGTAGGGAATAGGAGCCAATAGAGAACTATGTAGGGAATAGGAGCCAATAGAGAACTATGTAGGGAATAGGGGCCAATCGAGAACTATGTAGGGAATAGGAGCCAATAGAGAACTATGTGTAATGAATAGGGTGCCACCTGGGACGCAGCCCTTGTCTCAGTCTGTCAGACAGTTAGGAAGGAAACAGAGCAGGAACACATAGACAAACTGATCCAAGGTCAGTTTCATTTTTCCACTCTGATGGTTAAGGATAGTATTTAGAGAGGTATGCTGATCCTAGATATGTGCCTAACAGGTTCAAGGCTACTCAATATTCTAGGAGTTGAGTTCTGATACAGCTCAGACACTGTACACATGAAGGTACCAAGAGAGAGCTGAGTTGCCTTGTAACAAGTCACAGCCTGTAATTGGAAGGTCCAAAAACCATTGCAATTCATATCACAATGAGCGTAATGCTGAGAATATGAATGTCTGCATCAGGTTTGAAGACAGCAGTGATATTTCACACAAGTTGTTGATGCAGATTAGTCATGAGAAGTAAACTTCAGAACCCTCTCCCTCTCTTCCTGTCCCCCTCTCTCCCTCTCTCCCTGTCCCCTCTCTCCCTGTCCCCTCTCTCCCTGTCCCCTCTATCCCTGTCCCCTCTATCCCTGTCCCCTCTCTCCCTGTCCCATCTCTCCCTGTCCCCTCTCTACCTGTCCCCTCTATCCCTGTCCCCTCTATCCCTGTCCCCTCTATCCCTGTCCCCTCTCTTCCTCTCTCTCTTACCTAACGTAGCAGGTGTAAAATAAATGCCTGAGCAGGGTCGGGAAAAGCACCCTCCCTCCCTCCCTCCCTCCCTCCCTCCCTCCCTCCCTCCCTCCCTCCCCCCTCCCCCTCCCTCCCTCCCTCTCTCTCTCCCACCCTCCCTCTCTCTCTCTGCCACCCACCCACCCTCCCTCTCTCTCTCTCTCTCTCTCTCCCTCTCTCTCTCTCCCACCCACCCACCCACCCTCCCTCTCTCTCCCCCCCCACCCTCCCTCCCTCTCTCTCTCACCCACCCACCCACCCACCCACCCTCCCCTCTCTCTCTCTCTCTCCCACCCTCCCTCTCTCTCTCTCTCCCACCCTCCCTCTCCCCCCTCTCTCTCTCTCTCTCTCTCTCTCTCTCCCACCCTCCCTCTCTCTCTCCCCCCTCCCTCTCTCTCTCCCACCCACCCACCCTCCCCTCTCTCCTCTCTCTCTCTCTCTCTCTCTCTCTCTCTCCCCACTCCCTCTCCCTCCCTCCCTCCCTCCCTCCCACTCTCCCTCTCTCTCTCTCCCACCCTCTCTCTCTCTCTCTCCCACCCCCCTCTCTCTCTCTCTCCCACCCCCTCCTCTCTCTCTCCCACCCACCCACCCTCCCTCCCTCTCTCTCTCTCTCTCTCTCTCTCTCTCTCTCTCTCCTCCCACCCACCCACCCACCCTCCCTCCCTCCCTCCCTTCCTCCCTCCCTCCCTCCCTCCCTACTTCTCTGTAATCGTCTCTGTAATCGTCTCTTTCTTCCCTCTGCTTCTCTCTCTCTCTCTCTCTCTCCCACCCTCCCTCTCTCTCTCTCTGCCACCCACCCACCCACCCACCCTCCCTCTCTCTCTCTCTCTCTCTCTCTCTCTCTCTCTCTCTCTCTCTCTCTCTCTCCCACCCACCCACCCTCCCTCTCTCTCTCTCCCACCCTCCTCTCTCTCTCTCTCTCTCCCACCCTCCTCTCCTCTCTCTCTCTCTCTCTCTCTCTCCCACCCACCCACCCACCCTCCCTCCCTCTCTCTCTCTCTTTCTCTCTCTCTCCCACCCTCCCTCTCTCTCTCTCTCTCTCTCTCTCTCTCTCCCTCTCTCTCTCTCTCTCTCTCTCTCTCCCACCCACCCACCCACCCACCCTCCCTCTCTCTCTCTCTCCCACCCTCCCTCTCTCTCTCTCTCCCACCCTCCCTCTCTCTCTCTCCCTCTCTCCATACTTGTCTGCAATCCTCTCTTTCTCCCCCCTCTTTCTCTCTATATCTCTCGACTCCCAATCCAAATTAAATTCAAACCTACTAACTTAAATTCATATTTCAATTTAACCCTGCTAACTGAAATTCATATTTAAATTCAATGCTGCTAACCCAAATCCATGAATAAATTCAAACATTACATTACTCAAAAGCCTGAGGGAGTATGCATTTGTGTCAACTTGTAATCTAATACCACTCTGAACAGAAAGGGACTGGTCTGAGGATGTACATAACTCAATCAATGTAGACGCGCGCACACACACACACACACACACACACACACACACACACACACACACACACACACACACACATGCCCACACACACTATCTTTGGAATGTGTGGAACACACACACATCAGACTACACACACACACACAATACAGAGATCAGACACAGAGAGGTCACATCAGACACACACACACACACACAGGTCAACATGAATACACAGATCAGACACATTACAGACACAGAGGTCAGGTATGAATACAGAATCAGACACATGTAGACCACAAGGTCAAAAACAAATCAGACATAGACCAGAGAGGTCACAGATCCTCTCTTCATTTTATGTAGACCAGAGGTCAAGGTATGAATACAGAGATCAGATCTTTGACCAGAATGTGAATACAGAGATCAGATTCCAACCAGAGAGGTCAAGGTATGAATACAGAGATCAGATCTATTATGTAGACCAGAGAGGTCAAGGTATGAATACAGAGATCAGATCTATTATGTAGACCAGAGAGGTCAAGGTATGAATACAGAGATCAGATCTATTATGTAGACCAGAGAGGTCAAGGTATGAATACAGAGATCAGATCTATTATGTAAGACCAGAGAGGTCAAGGTATGAATACAGAGATCAGATCTATTATGTAGACCAGAGAGGTCAAGGTATGAATACAGAGATCAGATCTATTATGTAGACCAGAGAGGTCAAGGTATGAATACAGAGATCAGATCTATTATGTAGACCAGAGAGGTCAAGGTATGAATACAGAGATCAGATCTATTATGTAGACCAGAGAGGTCAAGGTATGAATACAGAGACCGGATCTATTATGTAGACCAGAGAGGTCAAGGTATGAGATAGGTCAGTAGACCAGAGAGGTCAAGGTATGAATACAGAGACCGGATCTATTATGTAGACCAGAGAGGTCAAGGTATGAATACAGAGATCGGATCTATTATGTAGACCAGAGAGGTCAAGGTATGAATACAGAGATCAGATCTATAATGTAGACCAGAGAGGTCAAGGAATGAATACAGAGATCAGATCTATAATGTAGACCAGCGTGTTTTATGTCATTCTGTATCATTCTGGTCTTTATAACGATATACTGTATGTTCTGTTTCTGCTAAACCTTTCCATATGCTCCCAGACACACCGAAGAGACAGTAACCATGATTCAACACAGACACAGCCTGGGATGATGAGAGGATGATGAGGGGATAATGAGGGGATGTGCCCCAAATGCCATTTTATTCCTTTAATAGTGCACTACTTTTGACCAGAGATCTATGGGTTCTGGTCAAAAGTAGTGCACTGAATAGGGCATAGGGTGTCATTTGGGATGGTACAATCCAACTAATGCTATGTGCCTCTGAGGAGTCAACCTCAACCTCTCCCCTCCCCTCTCACACACCCACCTGATGCTCCTGGACTCAGAAACACACACACACACACACACACACACACACACACACACACACACACACACACACACACACACACACACACACACACACACACACACACACACTGGGCACTAGCCCATTCCACTATTTCTCCAGTCAGTAGGCTAGGCTTTCTGCTGTGTTTGCTTTGTGAATGCTCCACTTTACAAACTGACGATTTGTTGGCTTGGCTAAGGAGAGAAGAAAAAGAGAGAGGAAGAGGAGGAGGGAGGAGAGGTAGAGTAGAGAGGAAGAGGACGCTAGAGAGGTAGAGAAGAAGCAGAATGAGGGAGGAAGAGGACGATAGAGGTAGAGACAAGGTAGAGGAGAGG
>NC_088400.1:17300710-17318210 GCF_034236695.1 Oncorhynchus nerka | reverse complement strand
GAAAGGCCACTCAGTAAGGAAGAAGCCACTGCTCCAAAACCGCCATAAAAAAGCCAGACTACGGTTTGCAAGCTCACATTTTTTATTATTTTTTGATTTCAACTTTATTTAACCAGGTAGGCTAGTTGAGAACAAGTTCTCATTTGCAACTGCGACCTGGCCAAGATAAAGCGTAGCAATTCGACACATACAACAACACATGGGGACAAAGACATGGGGACAAAGATCGTACTTTTTGGAGAAATGTCCTCTGGTCTGATTAAACAAAATTAGAACTGTTTGGCCATAATGACCATCGTTAGGTTTGGAGGAAAAAGGTGGGTGGCTTGCAAGCCGAAGACCACCATCCCAACCGTGAAGCACAGGGGTGGCAGCATCATGTTGTGGGGGTGCTTTGCTGCAGGAGGGACTGGTGCACTTCACAAAATAGATGGCATCATGAGAAAGTCAAATTATGTGGATATATTGAAGCAACATCTCAAGACATCAGTCAGGAAGTTAAAGCTTGGTTGCAAATGGGTCTTCCAAATGGACAATGACCCCAAGCATACTTCTAAAGTTGTGGCAAAATGGCTTAATTAAGAACAACAAAGTCAAGGTATTGGAGTGGCCATCACAAAGCCCTGACCTCAATCCCATAGAAAATTTGTGGGCAGAACTGTAAAGGCATGTGCGAGCAAGGAGGCCTACAAACCTGACTCAGTTACACCAGCTCTGTCAGGAGGAATGGGGTAAAATTCACCCAACTTATTGTGGGAAGCTTATGGAAGGCTTCCCAAAACTTAAAAGTTAAACAATTTAAAGACAATGCTACCAAATACTAATTGAGTGTATGTAAACTTCTGACCCACTGGGAATGAGATGAAAGAAATAAAAGCTTGAATAAATCATTCTCTCTACTATTATTCGGACATTTCACAATCTTAAAATAAAGTGGTGATCTTAACTGACCTAAAACAGGGGATTTTTACTAGGATTAAATGTTAGGCATTGTGAAAAACTGAGTTTAAATGTATTTGGCTAAGGAGTATGTAAACTTCCGACTTCAACTGTATGTGTGGGCCTAACTAAGAAAGTGATATATAACTAACTTCTGCCAAATTACTATCACTTATCTAGTTCTATCAGATCCATGGAGAAGACTAAACCAAGGTAGAGAGAAGGACAGGATTACTGAATGGAGCGCAGCCTTGGTGCAGGAAGGCTCGGGGAAAACGCTCTGCCTGCAGCATGGGTGACGCTTTGCACCGATTTGCACCGGCACAGTAAGGTGGCAAACCGACAGTCATTCTGGACGTGGACACTTTTCTATAGCCTATCACTAGGCAACAGCCACCAACAATAACATTCTATAGCCTATCACTAGGCAACAGCCACCAACAATAACATTCTATAGCCTATCACTAGGCAACAGCCACCAACAATAACATTCTATAGCCTATCACTAGGCAACAGCCACCAACAATAACATTCTATAGCCTATCACTAGGCAACAGCCACCAACAATAACATTCTATAGCCTATCACTAGGCAACAGCCACCAACAATAACATTCTATAGCCTATCACTAGGCAACAGCCACCAACAATAACATTCTCTGCTCCATTCTCAGTAAAAAGTTGTTGTGGCGTTTAATAAATTGTCAACAAAATTATGAGAATCTTAAACAGGCAATTAGACTACAATTAGCCTTCGTTAAGCATGCAATAAAACACTGGCTCGTACAGCAGTATGGTGCAATTAATAAAGGTGCAATTTATGCGCAAATCGCTATTATAGTTTCGCTAATCCAGTTGCACATTTTTAGATGCATAATAGCTTACTTTGTGTCAGTTAACATTATGGATGAATTTGAAATGAAAAACGGATTAAGACTGACACTTACATCTGTTGTTGGTGTCCATCCCGGTGGAAGTAACGGATGAGAGAGAGGTGGTTTCCTGGGCTCACCCAGAGAGCGTGACGGAAAACAGCCCATGTGAGACCGCTCGGACAGCTACACTTGATACATAGCAGACTCTCTCTCTCTCAGTCTCTCTCAATGAAGTTAGTGAGAAAAGAACAGCCCGCTCTTTGCTGGGTCCTAAAGCTATAAAGTCAAAGTACAGTATGGCAATAGCCCTAACTACCTATATCCAGTGACGGCCATCATTCAGGTTATGTGGTGTTACTTTGGCATTAATACGTGTCACACATCAGTTTGCAAACAATGTAAAAATATATACATACATACTTGAGTTAATAAAGATGCATACAAACATGGCCTATTTTTTTGCATTCTTCAGTAAAGCAGCTCTAAAGTGCAGGTGTTTCAGCCTAGCTCAGTGCTTTCTGTGGAGGTGGTGTGGTGGTGGTGGTGGTGGTGGTGGTGGTGGGGCAAGCAAGCAGAAAATATGGAGCCTTATGCCGTGATTGGCTCACTTCTCTGTCACTCATGGGGACACTACGTCACCGCCAAGTCTAAGGGTAGAGCTCTAAAATTCTAGCCCCTTGGGGGAGAGTTATATTTGAAGTGCCCATCCATGAAGACTCAAGGTCATGATGTCAAATCACATCATATGTACAGTAGCTTTGATTGAACTGATCATGTCAACATCATACTTCCAAAGCCTTAGCTAGCAGTCATCATCATGAATCAAGTCGACAATCTACTGTCAAATCCTATTTAATCCTTGACACATGAGGATAAATAATGAAGAGAAATTATTGATAAAACATATCGGTGCATATTGACCATTGGACATTATATAACAAGTTGGAAATCGCAAATTCAACAATGAGTGGTTTGGAAGGAATCAGTTGCTAACTGCAAGCATTGCAAATTAATCATTAGCCTGCAATTTAGTGGAGTGGCTGTGTGGTCCTGAGCCTAAGATTAAGGGTCTCTTTTCCTAGTTTAAAATTATTAACATTCAACATTGGCCATGCTGTCAATTAAGCATGATTTGTGCCGCGCTCAAAAGAACTGTTAACTCAGAACTGCAAAATCGGACTTAAGTGAGTTCAAGACAACTGAAAACTCGTGAAAAATGAGCTACGACTGGGAAAATACGTTTTGAACTTTCATCCAACTCAGAGAATGCCAGACTTTGATGACAAAGTTTGATTACAACATTTTCCCACAAAGGACCACCGCTCCACCTTCCTGTTCAAGTGAACACACACAACCAGGTGAGTCCAAACATGTATTGTATGCTGCTGCATAAATGATGTAATATGCCAGGGAGATATGTAACCTGTAGCTAAGAAAGTAATACTAACTGTGTGTTGTGTAGTAAGCTGTTAGTAGCCCATGTGCCTCACCCTAATAATTTGGTCAATTTCCACCTCTTAATTTCGACTTGGTGGTGAACATGTAACCTATAACCTGTTTTTTAGAAATGTAATCATCGAATATTGTAAGAGCTTTCATTATCTGCTTATATGCCCGCTTTATTTATCCTACGGTTCTGAATTGGTGTACAAGGAGAACACTGTAAGAACGGCCCATGTTCTGAATTCTGTAGCTGTACATTTCAAAGTGCTGAACAAATAGTTGTATTGACTATGTCCGTCCTAGCTCATTAATGACTTATCCGCTTGTCGTCCCCTTATGCCATAGTTTGTACATCTCAATTTTCAGCAGAAACCGCATTTGTTTAAGAAAGTCAGCCATATCAGCTATGTTTGTTGTTAGTACTCTAGGGGCAGTATTTCATTTTTGGATAAAAAGACGTGCCCGTTTTAAGCGCAATATTTTGTCACGAAAAGATGCTCGAATATGCTTGGAATTGATAGTTTTGGAAAGAAGAGAGTCTTACGTTTCCAGAACTGCAAAGATTTTCACTGTGAGTCCCTTAGAACAAATGCTTCGGGCAAAACCAAGATGTATGACCGACCAGGAAATGAACAGGATTTTTGAGGCTACGTTTTCCATGATCGCCTTATATGGCTGTGAATGCGACAGGAATCAACGGACACTTTATCTTGTTTCCCCAAGGTCTCTGCAGCATTGTGACGTATTTGTAGGCATATCATTGGAAGATTGACCATAAGAGACTACAATTGCCAAGTGTCCCTCTTGGTGTCTGCGTGGCATTTGGTGCGCAAAAGTCAGCTCCCAGTGTTTTTCCATTCGAATCAGACAACAAAGCAGGCTTCAAGGTCGGTGCTTTCAATGGAGAGATATATGAGAAACCACCTTCAGGATTGATTCAAACAACGTTTTCCATGTTTCAGTCGATATTATGGAGTTAATTCGGAAAAAAGTTTGACGTGTAGGTGACTGAATTTTCGGTTAGTTTCGGTAGCCAAATGCATAGTAACAAAAGGGAACGATGTGTCCTACACAAGAATCTTTCAGGAAAAACTGGACATCTGCTATGTAACTGAGAGTCTCCTCATTGAAACATCTGAAGTTCTTCAAAGGTAAATTATTTTATTTGATTCCTTGGCTGGTTTTTGTGAATATGTTGCGTGCTAAATGCTAACGCTAAATGCTAAGCTAGCTATCACCACTCTTACACAAATTATTGATTTTCTCTGGTTCTAAAGCATATTTTGAAAATCTGAGACGACAGGATTGTTAAGAAAAGGATAAGCTTGAGAGCAGGCATATTTATTTCATTTCATTTGCGATTTTTAGAAATCGCTAACGTTGCGTTATGGTAATGAGCTTGAGGCTGTAGTAACGATACCGCATGCGGGATGGGGCGGACTATGAGGTTAAAAGACAGTAAATGAGGCTGAATGAGCTGTTTCGCTGCCAGACAAGGCCCCGCTGATATCCAGGTGTAGCAGTGATATAGTGCAGTTAATGTATTGTTTAGTGTTGTGTTGTGGCTTTGTTGGAGATTCATCCTACATGTTGAATTTTTTACCCCACCAAGATTTACATGCTAAAATGGCCACTGCCTACGTCTAACTGCAAGAAGGTCTGGACCTTAACAGCACAGATAGTTGTGGGTTCACCCCATGGTGCGGAGGCACAACATACCGACACGCATATGAATTGATTGATTGATCGATTGACAGTCACATACACATGAAATCAGTATTTTATTGGAATAAATTATACATGATGTAACTGTGAAAAGGAGATAGCTACAGTATGTTTTATAGATTCAAAATAAAACAAATTATACAATTCATAAAATAAGTCCTGGACTAAAAATAATGCATCTCTCTATTGAAAATGCTTTTTAGTCCAGGAGTAGGATTAATCTGTGTTAAGGAAATCAACCCTCTATACATTGTGATAGGCATGTTTATCTGCAACATACATATTGTGACTGGATACGTCTTCATAACTGCAAGCAAGTGTAGTCTATAACTGTATGTTAACCAAGCTGCACACTTCTCATTTCATGTCTGAAATACAAACTGTATTTAATGTTTGTTTATGCAATGTTCCAAGATGAATACGTATTCATAATTCAACTAAAGAGTGACATTATCCCCGTGTGTAACCAATAGTGTTCCCTCTATCACAACGCTACAGCAGGTGCGTCTAGCATGTGTTTGTTTTCCTGACAGTGAATACATCCGGTCTGTAGCCTATCATTGCGTGAATAATTATCTTAACTGGTGGACCAAAAAGTCTTGGGTTTGACCTAGTCTCACCTGTCAAGGTTTGTTCAGATACCAGCACGGATTCACTGAAGTATCTTTTACATATTCACTATCTAACTTTGGATTTAATGATCAGAAATATATTTTCATGATGTAATATAGGTATGATGTCATTAAAAGATGGGTATGATGTCATTAAAAGATGGGTATGATGTCATTAAAAGATGGGCATGATGTCATTAAAAGATGGGTATGATGTCATTAAAAGATGGGTATGATGTCATTAGAAGATGGCTGCCAGCATCACTGAAAACCAAAAGATACTAGTGATAAAGTGAAAGAAGAAAAAGGAGAAATGATCATCAGTAAGCACCATTTCAAAAACTAAAACAAAAGCATTGTTTGTTCATTCGTCCATCCATCCATTCATCTATTCAATCACTCTGATAAAGTGGTGTAAATTATATCTACATTCTAGTCATTCAGTTTGCTGGTGCTGCACACTAACAGTTTATAAAATAATCCACAATAGTAAGGCAAAGCCAAAAGTCTCCTGACCTCCGTGTCTCTCCCTCTGTCTCTCTCTCTCTCTCTCTCTCTCTCTCTCTCTCTCTCTGTCTCTCTCTCTCTCTCTCTCTCTCTCTCTCTCTCTCTCTCTCTCTCTCTCTGTCTCTCTCTGTCTCTCTCTGTCTCTCTCTCTCTCTCTCTCTCTCTCTCTCTGTCTCTCTGTCTCTCTCTCTCTCTCTCTCTCTGTCTCTCTGTCTCTCTCTCTCTCTCTCTCTGTCTCTCTCTCTGTCTCTCTGTCTCTCTCTCTCTCTCTCTCTCTGTCTCTCTGTCTCTCTGTCTCTCTGTCTCTCTGTCTCTCTCTCTGTCTCTCTGTCTCTCTGTCTCTCTGTCTCTCTCTCTCTCTCTCTCTCTCTCTCTCTGTCTCTCTGTCTCTCTCTCTCTCTCTCTCTCTCTCTGTCTCTCTGTCTCTCTCTCTCTCTCTCTCTCTCTCTCTCTCTCTCTCTCTCTCTGTCTCTCTGTCTCTCTGTCTCTCTGTCTCTCTGTCTCTGTCTCTCTCTCTCTCTCTCTCTCTCTCTCTCTCTCTCTCTCTCTCTGTCTCTCTGTCTCTCTCTCTCTCTCTCTCTGGACCCCGTGGGGAGCGTTTAGTTCAGTCTGTGGCAGTGAGATTACACATTCCCCTCGCTTCCTCTGTCTGTCTGCCTGTTTGCCTGTCTGCTTGTCTGTCTCTCTCTCTCTGTATGTCTGTCTTTCTGCAGCAACACCCTCGTTCTGCTGTAAATTTCTCTCTCTCTATCGCTCTCTATCTCTGTTTTCATTAACAGTCTCTCGCTCTCTCGCTTTCTCTCTCTGTTTTCATTAAGTCTCTCCCCTCTCTCTCTCTCTGATTTCATTCACAGTCTCTCTCTCTCTTTCTCTCTCTCTATCTCTGTTTTCATTAACAGTCTCTCTCTCGCTCTCTCGCTTTCTCTCTCTGTTTTCATTAAGTCTCTCCCTCTCTCTGATTTCATTCACAGTCTCTCTCTCTCTAACTCTCTCTCTCTCTCTATCTCTGTTTTCATTAACAGTCTGTCTCTCTCTATCTATCTCTGTTGTCATTAACAGTCTGTCTCTCTCTATCTATCTCTGTTGTCATTAACAGTCTCTCTCTCGCTCTCTCGCTTTCTCTCTCTGTTTTCATTAAGTCTCGCCCCTCTCTCTCTCTCTCTCTCTCTGATTTCATTCAGTCTCTCTCTCTCTCTCTCTCTCTCTCTCTCTCTCTCTCTCTCTCTCTCTCTCTCTCTTCTGTTGTCATTAACAGTCTGTCTCTCTCTATCTATCTCTGTTGTCATTAACAGTCTGTCTCTCTCTATCTATCTCTGTTGTCATTAACAGTCTGTCTCTCTCTATCTATCTCTGTTGTCATTAACAGTCTGTCTCTCTCTATCTATCTCTGTTGTCATTAACAGTCTGTCTCTCTCTATCTATCTCTGTTGTCATTAACAGTCTGTCTCTCTCTATCTATCTATCTCTGTTGTCATTAACAGTCTGTCTCTCTCTCTCTCTCTTCTGTTGTCATTAACAGTCTGTTTCTCTCTATCTATCTCTGTTGTCATTAACAGTCTGTCTCTCTCTATCTATCTCTGTTGTCATTAACAGTCTGTCTCTCTCTATCTATCTCTGTTGTCATTAACAGTCTGTCTCCTTCTCTCTATCTCTGTTGTCATTAACAGTCTGTCTCTATCTCTATTGTCATTAACAATCTTTATTTAATTAGAACAGTTTCTCTTTCTCAATTTCCTCTAATTGTCTCTCTCTCTCCATGGTTAGAAGAGTCGGGCCTGTTTCTTCATTTCATTCCTCTTCCAGAGAGCCAGCCGGTCAAACTCTGCCACGGTCATCCCAAACACCTGTAGGAACTCCTCGGGACTCAGATGACGCTGGAAGCCAGAGAAACACGGGGAGACACTGTAGTATGACTCATGTAGACTATGTGGATAATGTCTGGAATAGTGACCTTTAAGGATAGGAGGCGACATTGAACAGATTATTTAATGGAAAATCAACCACCAAACTAAGCCAGATCTTAACCTCACCTCTAGTCTGGCTCTGTCCACATCTTTAGGCACTCTGTGTCGCCCCCTGGTGGTCACAATCAGCTCTTCATACGGGTAAACCTGCAATGGACAGGTCAGATAGAGTTAGAAGATATATGTAGTCAACAGGGTTGGGGTCAAATCAGGAAGTACACTTAAATTCCAATTCCTATTCTGATAATACTTGGAATTTCATGGTACTTCCTGAATTGATTACAGTCAAATGGAATTGACCCCAAACCACGTGAGATGAAAAGCTTCAGCAGATGTCTCAGTCATAAAACAGCTGTTTTCTTTGTAATCACAGCATGGAACCCATTGTATGGAACATAGCAGAGATGTTCTATAGAATGAGATGATTATTGGCGGCCCTCCATTTACTCTCTCTCATCAAGTCTCTCTTAACCTCTCCTCATACGGACTGGAAGCAGCATTTGGAATTTGTGACACAAAGTTTATCGAAAGGTCAGGATGGGCTGAGAGAAATGTCCAGTGACCTCTTGCCCCGGAAGCTCTTTGTTATGCCAGTACATGTCCTGTTCGAATTCTTTAAGAATGCATTCTTCCTTCCTCTCTCCCTTGAAGATAAAATTCCTAATCTGACATAGCTGGGTGAAGGCAATTTCTTAAAGTTATTCATTTGTGTTAGATCAGTGATTACTTCAAGGAAGGGAGGAGTAAAGGGTGTGTTTTTAATGTATTCAAAAGGGCCCAGGTCCTGTCTGTGGAAGATGCCCTGTGACCTACAGTAAGACCCTTTGACTAGGGCAGACCAGGGCAGGATGCCATAACTCTACCGTTGCTTCCTCTGGTAGGGTCATTGAGCCAGGAGTGAGAGAGAGCAGCTATACTGTCCTATAGTGTTCTATTGCCTTTGTATGAACAAACCCCAGTCTTTGTGATCCAGTAGGAATGGTCTTTCTACCCACCCGTGGTTCCTCACACACCACTTAGAGGACAGTCTTACATCCTTCTAACTATTGTAGGCTACTGCTTGACAGTCCACTCCACTTTACAATCAACTTTCAGACCCTTACCTTGTATTCTGTAGAAGAGAAAAAGAGGAAAAATACCTGATTACAGTCATGCAATAAGGAAACACCAC
Organism: Oncorhynchus nerka; assembly: GCF_034236695.1. NCBI lineage: Eukaryota > Metazoa > Chordata > Actinopteri > Salmoniformes > Salmonidae > Oncorhynchus > Oncorhynchus nerka. Next base: position 17,308,976 of record NC_088400.1, on the reverse strand, counting down.
AATGTTATAAATATATTGAGACCTGAACACAGGGTGGTTATACAGCCCTCCTACCTCTGGTTCCCCAGTTGACTTCACTGCTGCTGTCATACTGTTGGTAGTAGTCTGCGGCTGCACTCTGGGGCTGCAGGGATACACATAGAGACCTGTCAGTGATGCTACAGCTGTGTTTGTCAAGTAAGCTTCCATGACAACTAGGAGGTCAACTTGAATTACAGCCTTCTACAGTATGTAAATCATTTTTGGTTGCTGTCTCCAAGAAATATGTCTCTCTGTTGAAATATACTTTAATCTCAATAGATTTGACCATAACTGTATAAATAAAGAATAGTATAGTGTTGGTGGTCACCCTGTTGACACTGTTCCGCCTGTATCCTGGTAGAGAGGCTGATTTGTACGGATCTAGAAAACATGAATGCAACCAATCAATCCAGTTTATTTATAAAGCCCTTTTTACAGAAGTTGTCATACTTGCTTTACAGTTGGGGGTCATATATACATGTCAAAATATCAGAGCAGGTCAGGAAAGAGAGGCACGACCACCTGAATGTGACTTCATGTCTCTCTCATCAATGTACAGTAGAGGGCGATGTTTACAAACATATAGATTTCATGTATGTAATGCTGTTTAATGTTGTACTCACCATTGTCTAGGCTGTAATTGGATCGAGGAGCTGAAAGAGAGAAAGGAGAGAACAGGATTACTGAAAGAGCGAGAGAGAGAGAGAGAGAGACAGAGAGAGAACGAGAAAACAAGGCAATCAAACAAGCTACGCGTCAGTATAGAGACAAAGTAGTGTCGCAATTCAACGGCTCAGACACGAGAGGTATGTGGCAGGGTCTACGGTCAATCATGGACTACAAAAAGAAAACCAGCCCCGTCGCGGACCACAATGTCCTGCTCCCAGACAAACTAAAAACTTCTTTGCTCGCTTTGAGGTCAATACAGTGCCAACGACACAGCCTGCTACCAAAACCTGCGGTCTCTCCTTCACCGCAGCCAACGGAAGTAAAGCATTTAAATGTGTTAACCCTCGCAAGGCTGCCGGCCCAGACGGCATCCCTAGCCGTGTCCTCAGAGCATGCGCAGACCAGCTGGCTGGTGTGTTTACGGACATATTCAATCAATCCTGGTTCCAGTTCCCAAGAAAGCTAAGGTAACTGAACTAAATGACTATCACCCCGTAGCACTCACCTCCGTCATCATGAAGTGCTTTGAGAGACTAGTCAAGCATCATATCACCTCCACCCTACCTGACACCCTAGACCCACTCTAATTTGCATACCGCCCCAATAGGTCCACAGATGACGCAATCACAATCACACTGTCCTAACCCACCTGGACAAGAGGACTACCTATGTAAGAATGTTGTTCATCGACTACAGCTCAGCATTTAACACCATAGTACCCTCCAAACTTGTCATTAATCTCGAGACTCTGGGTCTCGACCCCGCCCTGTGCACCTGGGTCCTGGACTACCTGACGAGCCGCCCCCAGGTGGTGAGGGTAGGAAACATCATCTCCACCCCGCTGATCCTCAACACTGGGGCCCCACAAGGGTACGTTCACCCATGACTGCGTGGCCATGCACGCCTCCAACTCAATCATCAAGTTTGCAGACGATACTACAGTGGTAGGCCTGATTACCAAGAATGACGATGAAGGCCTACAGGGAGGAGGTGAGGGACCTCGGAGTGTGGTGTCAGGAAAATAACCTCACACTCAACGTCAACAAAACAAAGGAGATGATCGTGGACTTCAGGAAACAGCAGAGGGTGCACCCCCCTATCCACATCGATGGGACAGTAGTGGAGAAGGTGGAAAGTTTTAAGTTCCTCGGCGACCACATCACGGACAAACTGAAATGGCCCACCCACACAGACAGCGTGGGGAAGAATGCGCAGCAGCGCCTCTTCAACCTCAGGAGGCTGAAGAAATTCGGCTTGTCACCAAAAACACTCACAAACGTTTACAGATGCACAATCGAGAGCATCCTGTCGGGCTGTATCACCGCCTGATACAGCAACTGCACTGCCCACAACCGTAAGGCTCTCCAGAGGGTAGTGAGGTCTGAACAACACATCACTGGGGGCAAACTACCTGCCCTCCAGGACACCTACACCACCCGATGTCACAGGAAGGCCATAAAGATCATTAAGGACAACAACCACCTGAGCCACTGCCTGTTCACCCTGCTATCATCCAGAAGGCGAGGTCAGTACAGGTGCATTAAAGTTGGGACCGAGAGACTGAAAAACAGCTTTTATCTCAAGGCCATCTGACTGTTAAACAGCCATCACTAACATTGAGTGGCTGCTGCCAACAAACTGACTCAATTTCTAGTCACTTTAAACTATGCCACTTTATATAATGTTTACATACCCTACACTACTCATCTCAAATGTATATACTGTACTCTATACCATCTATTGCTTCTTGCCTATGCCGTTCAGCCATCGCTTATTCATATATATTTTTATGTACATATTCTTTTTCATTCCTTTACACTGTATAAGGTCGTTGATATGAAATTGTTAGATTACTTGTTAGATATTACTGCATGGTCAGAACTAGAAGCAAAAGCTTTTCGACTACACTTGCATTAACTGATAATTATCTGCTAACCATGTGTATGTGACAAATACAATTTGATTTGATTTGAAGAGCGAGTGAGACAGAGAGAAAGAGAGAGAGAAAAAGACAGAGACAGAGAGAGAGAGAAAGAGAGAGAGAGTCGGATCTGGCTAAAAATACTTGAATCAGTCATAGAGCCCATTGCCCTTTATGGTTGTGAGGTCTGGGGTCCGCTCACCAACCAAGATTTCACAAAATGGGGCAAACACCAAATTGAGTCTCTGCATGCAGAATTCTGCAAAAATATCCTCTGTGTACAACGTAGAACACCAAATAATGCATGCAGAGCAGAATTAGGCCGATACCCGCTAATTATCAAAATCCAGAAAAGAGCCGTTAAATTCTACAACCACTTAAAAGGAAGCGATTCCCAAACCTTCCATAACAAAGCCATCACCTACAGAGAGATGAACCTGGAGAAGAGTCCCCTAAGCAAGCTGGTCCTGGAGCTCTGTTCACAAACACAAACACACCCCACAGAGCCCCAAGACAGCAGCACAATTAGACCCAATCAAATCATGAGAAAACAAAAAGATAATTACTTGACACATTGGAAAGAATTAACAAAAAAACAGAGCAAACTAGAATGCTACGTGGCCCTAACAAAGAGTACACAGTGGTAGAATACCTGACCCTGTGACTGACCCAAACCTAAGGAAAGCTTTGACTATGTACAGACTCAGTGAGCATAGCCTTGCTATTGCGAAAGGCCGCCGTAGGCAGACATGGCTCTCAAGAGAAGACTGAGCTGCACTTCCTAACCTCCTGTCCAATGTATGACCATATTAGAGACACATATTTACCTCAGATTTCACAGATCCACAGAGAATTCGAAAACAAACCCAATTTTGATAAACTCCCATATCTACTGGGTGAAATTCCACAGTGTACCATCACAGCAGCAAGCTTTGTGACCTGTTGCCACAAGAAAAGGGCAACCAGTGAAGAACAAATACCATTGTAAATACAACCCATATTTATGCTTATGTATTTTCCCTTGTGTACCCTTAACCATTTGTACATCGTTACAACACTGTATATATACGTAATATGACATTTGTAATGTCTTTATTGTTTTGAAACTTTATTGTTTTGAAAGAGAGAGAGAGAGAGCGAGAGAGAGAGAGAGAGAGAGAGAGACAGAGAGACAGACAGAGAGACAGAGAGAACCTCCTAAGACATTTGACAAAGGCCTTCATTCAGCTAGAGAAGAGTTTCACAGCAGAGTTTCTAAACCCAGAGGCACATCATTGTGAGACTTCCGCGGAAACACTTGCAAAAAAGACCAGGCCAGGGTTAGTTGTTAACTTTCTCTGAATCTAATGGCACAACCTAGATTTCGAGCCAATGTCTTAAGTGGTTGAACATGTTATTACTCCAACCTCTTGAATTGAAACTGACACGTTTCAATTTATATACCAATCCCACTGCAGTGTTTGTGGTCTTTGCCCCCCCATCCTATTCCCCTCCCCTTCCTTCTGAGCTGATTTAATTAGAGACAGAAGAATGAGAAGCATGTCACCTCTTACTATTCACAAATAAACCACAGTATGGGACGTCATTATTATGAAGTGAGGTAAGGGCATAGACTCTCCATCTAAACATGCACTATAAAGTCGCCACAATCTGACTAGGGGAAAAAATGACAGTTTCAGAGGCAAAGTCAAATGGTTGATGTACCCAGAGAGACCAGCTCACTGGTTTCTCTTCATCTTGTTGAACGCTGCCGAGACCTTAACTAAAGATATCGGTTTAAAAGCTGACAGTGTTTTTATACACAAGGGGGTCTCCCCCTTCCCTGGAGAACGGAGCTGTTCTTGACCCAACCAACCAGCCATGGAGGTACGTCACTAGCCGTGGAAGTCGAAGAAGGCGTCTTCTGGCAACGTGGTCTCCATGGAGATGTTGAGCCCTGAACTGACACTGACCAGAAACGGCTGATTCCAGAGGTTCCGGCGCCTTCGTCCTTGGTGGCTTCCCAATCAAGATCGGATCCGGAGGTACCTGTGTCTTCGTCCTCGGTTCTGTCTCCCTCTCTGGTGGCTTCTACCTCAGGTTCAGATCCTCGGAGCTCCAGTCCGTGAGGCTGCCTGAGAGACCGGCCCATTCGACAACATCGGCAGATTTACGGTGAGAAACATCTCCGGTCCCCAAGGCAAAAACCCTGCGCTTGTCACGCCCTGATCTGTTTCACCTGTCTTTGTGATTGTCTCCACCCACCTCCAGGTGTGACCTGTTTTCCTCATTAGTCCCTGGGTACTTATTCCTGTGTTCACAGCTTGTCTGTTGCCAGTTCGTCTTGTTTGTCAAGTCAACCAGTGAGTTTTTCCCATTCTCCTGCTTTTTCCTTCTCACTGTTTTTCTGTCTCCCGGTTGTGACCCTTGCCCGTCTGGATTCTGAACACGCCTGCCCTGACCTCAAGCCAGCCTGCCACTCTGTACCTTCTGGAATTTGACCTGGTTTAAATATTTTGCCTGTCCACGACCATTCTCTTGCCTACCCCTTGGAATATAATAAATATCAGAGACAAACCATCTGCCTCCCGTGTCTGCATCTGGGTCTCACCTTGTGCACTTATAGTGCTACCCAGGAGCACGAGTACAGGACATAACAAGGCTGCTTCTGACTGTTCTACCACAGATGCCGGGAGCTGACACTGTCGTAGTCCATGTGGGGTCAAACGACATCAGGTGGGCTAGCTCGGAACATTTGACAATGGATTTTAAAGAACTTATTTTAGCATTAAAAGACTCAAAAAAATCTGCCAATAATTTCAGGTCCAGTACCATCGTTGAGCCGCGGATGTGAAAGATTCAGCAGACTGCTGGCATTACACATCTGGCTAAAAGACTGTAGCTCTGCTGGAGTCACTGTTATTGATTGTCACCTTCTGGAAACAGAAGATACTCTACAGGAATGACGGAGTTTATTCAAATCATGGCAGGGCATGTACAGTATTGTAGGCGAGAATCCACGGGTCATCCTTGGGTGAATCTCAACCGTATTAAGTGTCTTCTCCTCGTCTCCTCTCCTTCATCACTGATCTGAAATCACAAGATAAGTAAAAGCAATATGGAGGATGCCAACTTGGCTCCTGGACTCTGTCCACGCATTTCAAGGCTGCGTTGAAACAATGACTGGTAAATGATCCAAGACCAGCTCAGTTAATCCCTACCATTGTGACAATGAGTCGTCATAATGCTGCATCAAATGTACATTATCTTAGGGGCATTGGCAAACGCAATGTAAGCAATTTAATTTATGTACCCCTAATTGCACCGAATACATCTGTTTATCCTACAGCTATTGTAAGCAGTAATCATGAGCCTATAAAACAGAGTTACACTGAGGTGCTGTGCAATAGTAGGAAGACTCCAATGTAAATAACATGAGTAAGTCTACCCCTGATAAGCTTCCCAGTAAAACATTAAAAACAATCAAGCAACCCAGAAAAGTGCTAAAATTAGCCCATATTAACATATGTAGCCTAAGAAACAAGGTCCATGAAGTCAATAACTTGCTTGTTACCGATGACATTCATATTCTATCTCTGAAACTCACTTAGATAAATCTTCTTGCGACTAGCAATCCCGGATCCGGGAGCGTAATCATAGCCTCAAACGAATTAGCATAACGCAGCGGACATAAATACCTCTAGAAACTTTTCCTATTCATGAAAATCACAAATGAAATATATTGAGACACAGCTTAGCCTTTTGTTAATCACACTGTCATCTCAGATTTTCAAAATATGCGTTACAGCCAACGCTAGACAAGCATTTGTGTACGTTTATCATGGCATAATGCTATGCTAGGCTCTGCTGGCAGCAGGCAACATTTTCACAAAAATAAGAAAAGCAATCAAATTAAATAATTTACCTTTGAAGAATTTCAGATTTTTTCACTCAGGAGACTCCCAGTTAGATAGCAAATGTTCCTTTTTTCCAAAATATTATTTTTGTAGGCGAAATAGCTCCCGTTTGTTCATCATGCTTGGCTGAGAAATCGACTGGAAAATGCTACCACTACAACGCCAAACTTTTTTCCAAATTAGCTCCATAATATCAACAGAAACATGGCAAACGTTGTTTAGATCCTCAAGGTGTTTTTAACATATATATTCGATAATATATCCGTCGAGGCAATTGGTTTCTCATAAGAAGCGATTGGAAAAATGGCTACCTCAGTATTTTACGCAAGATTTTCTGCGGGAGACACCATGTGACCACTTGCTATATATGGTCCCTTACGGCTATTCTTCAACAGAAATGCGTAAAAAGACGTCACAATGCTTTAGACACCTTGGGGAATATGTGGAAAACGTAAGCTCATTCGTAGCTCATTCACAGCCATATAAGGAGTCATTGGCATGAGGCGGTTTCAAAAAATGCGGCACTTCCTGATTGGATTTTTATCTGGGTTTCGCCTGTAACATCATTTCTGTTGCACTCACAGACAATATCTTTGCAGTTTTGGAAACGTCAGAGTGTTTTCTATCCAAAGCTGTCAATTATATGCATAGTCGAGCATCTTTTCATGACAAAATATCTTGTTTAAAACGGGAACGTTTTTCATCCAAAAATTAAAATATCGCCCCCTAGTCGTAAAAGGATAATACATTTGATGATACAGTGGTAGCAATACATGGTTCTAACATCTACTGAAAAGACAGAAATGCCAACGGAGGCGGTGTTGCTGTTTATATTCAGAACCACCTTCCTGTAAAGCTTAGAGAGGATCTCATGTTAAATACTGTTGAAGTAATATGTCTACAGGTTCATCTGCCTCACCTCAAGCCTATTCTGGTGGGAAACTGCCATAGACCACCAAGTGCTAACAGTCAGTATCTAGATAATATGTGTGAAATGCTTGGTAATGTATGTGATATCATCAGAGAAGTATATTTTCTGGGTGAACATTGACTGGCTATCATCAAGCTGCCCCACTCAGGAAAAAACTTCAAACTGTAACCAGTGCCTGCAACCTGGACCAGGGTGTTTACAAACAGCACAGGAATGAAATCAACACATATTGATCACATCTTTACTAATGCTGCAGATTTGCTTTAAAGCAGTATCCCAAATCCATAGGATGTAATGATCACAATATAATAGCCATATCTAGGAAAACCAAAGTTACAAAGGCTGGGCCTAATATAGTGTATAAGAGGTTACACAGGAAGTTTTGTAATGATTCATATGTTGATGATGTAAAGAATATTTGAGGAGCAACCAAACGCTGCTGGTCTGTGGTGTGTAATGAGGAGCAACCAAACGCTGCTGGTCTGTGGTGTGTAATGAGGAGCAACCAGACGCTGCTGGTCTGTGGTGTGTAATGAGGAGCAACCAAACGCTGCTGTCTGTGGTGGTCTGTGTCTGTGTGTAATGAGGAGCAACGCTGCTGGTCTGTGGTGTGTAATGAGGAGCAAAACGCTGCTGGTCTGTGCTGGGTGTGTAATGAGGAGCAACCAGACGCTGCTGGTCTGTGGTGTGTAATGAGGAGCAACCAAACGCTGCTGGTCTGTGGTGTGTAATGAGGAGCAACCAAACGCTGCTGGTCTGTGGTGTGTAATGAGGAGCAACCAAACGCTGCTGGTCTGTGGTGTGTAATGAGGAGCAACCAGACGCTGC
>NC_088400.1:17280710-17295710 GCF_034236695.1 Oncorhynchus nerka | reverse complement strand
ACCTTTAGGGGATCTGGGATAGGGGTAGGAGTCAGACTCTGACTATGTGTAGGGTTCTGGAGAGTAGGGGTAGGGTCTAGGGTGTAGGTTATACCTTTAGGGGATCTGGGATAGGGGTATGAGTCAGACTCTGACTGTGTGTAGGGTTCTGGAGAGTAGGGTGTAGGGTGTAGGGTGTAGGTTATACCTTTAGGGGATCTGGGATAGGGGTAGGAGTCAGACTCTGACTGTGTGTTGTGTTCTGGAGAGTAGGGTCTAGGGTGTAGGGTGTAGGTTATACCTTTAGGGGATCTGGGATAGGGGTAGGAGTCAGACTCTGACTGTGTGTAGTGTTCTGGAGAGTAGGGTCTAGGGTGTAGGGTGTAGGTTATACCTTTAGGGGTTCTGGGATAGGGGTAGGAGTCAGACTCTGACTGTGTGTAGTGTTCTTGACAGTAGGGTGTAGGGTGTAGGTTATACCTTTAGGGGATATGGGATAGGGGTAGGAGTCAGACTCTGACTGTGTGTAGTGTTCTGGAGAGTAGGGTGTAGGGTGTAGGTTATACCTTTAGGGAGCTGGGATAGGGGTAGGAGTCAGACTCTGACTGTGTGTAGGGTTCTGGAGTAGTAGGGTGTAGGTTATACCTTTATGGGATCTGGGATAGGGGTAGGAGTCAGACTCTGACTGTGTGTAGTGTTCTGGAGAGTAGGGTGTAGGTTATACCTTTAGGGGAGCTGGGATAGGGGTAGGAGTCAGACTCTGACTGTGTGTAGGGTTCTGGAGAGTAGGGTGTAGGGTGTACCTTTAGGGGATCTGGGATAGGGGTAGGAGTCAGACTCTGAGTGTGTGTAGGGTTCTGGAGAGTAGGGTGTAGGGTGTAGGTTATACCTTTAGGGATCTGGGATAGGGGTAGGAGTCAGACTCTGACTGTGTGTAGGGTTCTGGAGATTAGGGTGTAGGGTGTAGGTTATACCTTTAGGGGATCTGGGATAGGGGTAGGAGTCAGACTCTGACTATGTGTAGGGTTCTGGAGAGTAGGGTGTAGGGTCTAGGGTGTAGGTTATACCTTTAGGGGATCTGGGATAGGGGTATGAGTCAGACTCTGACTGTGTGTAGGGTTCTGGAGAGTAGGGTGTAGGGTGTAGGGTGTAGGTTATACCTTTAGGGGATCTGGGATAGGGGTAGGAGTCAGACTCTGACTGTGTGTTGTGTTCTGGAGAGTAGGGTCTAGGGTGTAGGGTGTAGGTTATACCTTTAGGGGATCTGGGATAGGGGTAGGAGTCAGACTCTGACTGTGTGTAGTGTTCTGGAGAGTAGGGTCTAGGGTGTAGGGTGTAGGTTATACCTTTAGGGGATCTGGGATAGGGGTAGGAGTCAGACTCTGACTGTGTGTAGTGTTCTTGACAGTAGGGTGTAGGGTGTAGGTTATACCTTTAGGGGATCTGGGATAGGGGTAGGAGTCAGACTCTGACTGTGTGTAGTGTTCTGGAGAGTAGGGTGTAGGGTGTAGGTTATACCTTTAGGGGAGCTGGGATAGGGGTAGGAGTCAGACTCTGACTGTGTGTAGGGTTCTGGAGAGTAGGGTGTAGGTTATACCTTTATGGGATCTGGGATAGGGGTAGGAGTCAGACTCTGACTGTGTGTAGTGTTCTGGAGAGTAGGGTGTAGGTTATACCTTTAGGGGAGCTGGGATAGGGGTAGGAGTCAGACTCTGACTGTGTGTAGGGTTCTGGAGAGTAGGGTGTAGGGTGTACCTTTAGGGGATCTGGGATAGGGGTAGAGTCAGACTCTGAGTGTGTGTAGGGTTCTGGAGAGTAGGGTGTAGGGTGTAGGTTATACCTTTAGGGATCTGGGATAGGGGTAGAGTCAGACTCTGACTGTGTGTAGGGTTCTGGAGATTAGGGTGTAGGGTGTAGGTTATACCTTTAGGGGATCTGGGATAGGGGTAGGAGTCAGACTCTGACTATGTGTAGGGTTCTGGAGAGTAGGGTGTAGGGTCTAGGGTGTAGGTTATACCTTTAGGGGATCTGGGATAGGGGTATGAGTCAGACTCTGACTGTGTGTAGGGTTCTGGAGAGCAGGGTGTAGGGTGTAGGGTGTAGGTTATACCTTTAGGGGATCTGGGATAGGGGTAGGAGTCAGACTCTGACTGTGTGTTGTGTTCTGGAGAGTAGGGTCTAGGGTGTAGGGTGTAGGTTATACCTTTAGGGGATCTGGGATAGGGGTAGGAGTCAGACTCTGAGTGTGTGTAGGGTTCTGGAGAGTAGGGTGTAGGGTGTAGGTTATACCTTTAGGGGATCTGGGATAGGGGTAGGAGTCAGACTCTGAGTGTGTGTAGGGTTCTGGAGATTAGGGTGTAGGGTGTAGGTTATACCTTTAGGGGATCTGGGATAGGGGTAGGAGTCAGACTCTGACTATGTGTAGGGTTCTGGAGAGTAGGGTGTAGGGTCTAGGGTGTAGGTTATACCTTTAGGGGATCTGGGATAGGGGTATGAGTCAGACTCTGACTGTGTGTAGGGTTCTGGAGAGCAGGGTGTAGGGTGTAGGGTGTAGGTTATACCTTTAGGGGATCTGGGATAGGGGTAGGAGTCAGACTCTGACTGTGTGTTGTGTTCTGGAGAGTAGGGTCTAGGGTGTAGGGTGTAGGTTATACCTTTAGGGGATCTGGGATAGGGGTAGGAGTCAGACTCTGACTGTGTGTAGTGTTCTGGAGAGTAGGGTCTAGGGTGTAGGGTGTAGGTTATACCTTTAGGGGATCTGGGATAGGGGTAGGAGTCAGACTCTGACTGTGTGTAGTGTTCTTGACAGTAGGGTGTAGGTTATACCTTTAGGGGATATGGGATAGGGGTAGGAGTCAGACTCTGACTGTGTGTAGTGTTCTGGAGAGTAGGGTGTAGGGTGTAGGTTATACCTTTAGGGGATCTGGGATAGGGGTAGGAGTCAGACTCTGACTGTGTGTAGTGTTCTGGAGAGTAGGGTGTAGGGTGTAGGGTGTACCTTTAGGGGATCTGGGATCGGGGTAGGAGTCAGACTCTGACTGTGTGTAGTGTTCTGGAGAGTAGGGTGTAGGGTGTAGGGTGTAGGGCGTACCTTTAGGGGATCTGGGATAGGGGTAGGAGTCAGACTCTGACTGTGTGTAGTGTTCTGGAGAGTAGGGTGTAGGGTGTAGGGTGTACCTTTAGGGGATCTGGGATAGGGGTAGGAGTCAGACTCTGACTGTGTGTAGTGTTCTGGAGAGTAGGGTGTAGGTTATACCTTTAGGGGAGCTGGGATAGGGGTAGGAGTCAGACTCTGACTGTGTGTAGGGTTCTGGAGAGTAGGGTGTAGGGTGTACCTTTAGGGGATCTGGGATAGGGGTAGGAGTCAGACTCTGAGTGTGTGTAGGGTTCTGGAGAGTAGGGTGTAGGGTGTAGGTTATACCTTTATGGGATCTGGGATAGGGGTAGGAGTCAGACTCTGACTGTGTGTAGTGTTCTGGAGAGTAGGGTGTAGGTTATACCTTTAGGGGATATGGGATAGGGGTAGGAGTCAGACTCTGACTGTGTGTAGTGTTCTGGAGAGTAGGGTGTAGGGTGTAGGTTATACCTTTAGGGGATCTGGGATAGGGGTAGGAGTCAGACTCTGACTGTGTGTAGTGTTCTGGAGAGTAGGGTGTAGGGTGTAGGGTGTACCTTTAGGGGATCTGGGATAGGGGTAGGAGTCAGACTCTGACTGTGTGTAGGGTTCTGGAGATTAGGGTGTAGGGTGTAGGTTATACCTTTAGGGGATCTGGGATAGGGGTAGGAGTCAGACTCTGACTATGTGTAGGGTTCTGGAGAGTAGGGTGTAGGGGTGTAGGGTGTAGGTTATACCTTTAGGGGATCTGGGATAGGGGTAGGAGTCAGACTCTGACTGTGTGTAGTGTTCTTGACAGTAGGGTGTAGGGTGTAGGTTATACCTTTAGGGATCTGGGATAGGGGTAGGAGTCAGACTCTGACTGTGTGTAGTGTTCTGGAGAGTAGGGTGTAGGGTGTAGGTTATACCTTTAGGGGGATCTGGGATAGGGGTATGAGTCAGACTCTGACTGTGTGTAGGGTTCTGGAGAGTAGGGTGTAGGTTATACCTTTATGGGATCTGGGATAGGGGTAGGAGTCAGACTCTGACTGTGTGTAGTGTTCTGGAGAGTAGGGTGTAGGTTATACCTTTAGGGGAGCTGGGATAGGGGTAGGAGTCAGACTCTGACTGTGTGTAGGGTTCTGGAGAGTAGGGTGTAGGGGTGTACCTTTAGGGGATCTGGGATAGGGGTAGGAGTCAGACTCTGACTGTGTGTGTAGGGTTCTGGAGAGTAGGGTGTAGGGTGTAGGTTATACCTTTAGGGGATCTGGGATAGGGGTAGGAGTCAGACTCTGACTGTGTGTAGGGTTCTGGAGAGCAGGGTGTAGGGTGTGTAGGTTATACCTTTAGGGGATCTGGGATAGGGGTAGAGTCAGACTCTGACTGTGTGTTGTGTTCTGGAGAGTAGGGTCTAGGGTGTAGGGTGTAGGTTATACCTTTAGGGGATCTGGGATAGGGGTAGGAGTCAGACTCTGAGTGTGTGTAGGGTTCTGGAGAGTAGGGTGTAGGGTGTAGGTTATACCTTTAGGGGGGATCTGGGATAGGGGTAGGAGTCAGACTCTGAGTGTGTGTAGGGTTCTGGAGATTAGGGTGTAGGGTGTAGGTTATACCTTTAGGGGATCTGGGATAGGGGTAGGAGTCAGACTCTGACTATGTGTAGGGTTCTGGAGAGTAGGGTGTAGAGGGGTGTAGGGTCTAGGGTGTAGGTTATACCTTTAGGGGATCTGGGATAGGGGTATGAGTCAGACTCTGACTGTGTGTAGGGTTCTGGAGAGCAGGGTGTAGGGTGTAGGGTGTAGGTTATACCTTTAGGGGATCTGGGATAGGGGTAGGAGTCAGACTCTGACTGTGTGTTGTGTTCTGGAGAGTAGGGTCTAGGGTGTAGGGTGTAGGTTATACCTTTAGGGGATCTGGGATAGGGGTAGGAGTCAGACTCTGACTGTGTGTAGTGTTCTGGAGAGTAGGGTCTAGGGTGTAGGGTGTAGGTTATACCTTTAGGGGATCTGGGATAGGGGTAGGAGTCAGACTCTGACTGTGTGTAGTGTTCTTGACAGTAGGGTGTAGGGTGTAGGTTATACCTTTAGGGGATATGGGATAGGGGTAGGAGTCAGACTCTGACTGTGTGTAGTGTTCTGGAGAGTAGGGTGTAGGGTGTAGGTTATACCTTTGGGGATCTGGGATAGGGGTAGGAGTCAGACTCTGACTGTGTGTAGTGTTCTGGAGAGTAGGGTGTAGGGTGTAGGGTTGTACCTTTAGGGGATCTGGGATAGGGGTAGGAGTCAGACTCTGACTGTGTGTAGTGTTCTGGAGAGTAGGGTGTAGGGTGTAGGGTTATACCTTTAGGGGATCTGGGATAGGGGTAGGAGTCAGACTCTGACTGTGTGTAGTGTTCTGGAGAGTAGGGTGTAGGTTATACCTTTAGGGGAGCTGGGATAGGGGTAGGAGTCAGACTCTGACTGTGTGTAGGGTTCTGGAGAGTAGGGTGTAGGGTGTACCTTTAGGGGATCTGGGATAGGGGTAGGAGTCAGACTCTGAGTGTGTGTAGGGTTCTGGAGAGTAGGGTGTAGGGTGTAGGTTATACCTTTATGGGATCTGGGATAGGGGTAGGAGTCAGACTCTGACTGTGTGTAGTGTTCTGGAGAGTAGGGTGTAGGTTATACCTTTAGGGGAGCTGGGATAGGGGTAGGAGTCAGACTCTGACTGTGTGTAGGGTTCTGGAGAGTAGGGTGTAGGTTATACCTTTATGGGATCTGGGATAGGGGTAGGAGTCAGACTCTGACTGTGTGTAGTGTTCTGGAGAGTAGGGTGTAGGTTATACCTTTAGGGAGCTGGGATAGGGGTAGGAGTCAGACTCTGACTGTGTGTAGGGTTCTGGAGAGTAGGGTGTAGGGGTAGGTTATACCTTTAGGGGATCTGGGATAGGGGTAGGAGTCAGACTCTGACTGTGTGTAGTGTTCTGGAGAGTAGGGGTAGGTTATACCTTTAGAGGAGCTGGGATAGGGGTAGGAGTCAGACTCTGACTGTGTGTAGGGTTCTGGAGAGTAGGGTGTAGGTTATACCTTTATGGGATCTGGGATAGGGGTAGGAGTCAGACTCTGACTGTGTGTAGTGTTCTGGAGAGTAGGGTCTAGGGTGTAGGTTATACCTTTAGGGGATCTGGGATAGGGTTTGGAGTCAGACTCTGACTGTGTGTAGTGTTCTGGAGAGTAGGGTGTAGGTTATACCTTTAGGGGAGCTGGGATAGGGGTAGGAGTCAGACTCTGACTGTGTGTAGGGTTCTGGAGAGTAGGGTGTAGGGTGTACCTTTAGGGGATCTGGGATAGGGTAGGAGTCAGACTCTGACTGTGTGTAGGGTTCTGGAGAGTAGGGTGTAGGGGTGTAGGTTATACCTTTAGGGGATCTGGGATAGGGGTAGGAGTCAGACTCTGACTGTGTGTAGGGTTCTGGAGATTAGGGTGTAGGGTGTAGGTTATACCTTTAGGGGATCTGGGATAGGGGTAGAGTCAGACTCTGACTGTGTGTAGGGTTCTGGAGAGTAGGGTGTAGGGTGTAGGGTGTAGGTTATACCTTTAGGGGATCTGGGATAGGGGTAGGAGTCAGACTCTGACTGTGTGTAGTGTTCTTGACAGTAGGGTGTAGGGTGTAGGTTATACCTTTAGGGGATATGGGATAGGGGTAGGAGTCAGACTCTGACTGTGTGTAGTGTTCTGGAGAGTAGGGTGTAGGGTGTAGGTTATACCTTTAGGGGAGCTGGGATAGGGGTAGGAGTCAGACTCTGACTGTGTGTAGGGTTCTGGAGAGTAGGGTGTAGGTTATACCTTTATGGGATCTGGGATAGGGGTAGGAGTCAGACTCTGACTGTGTGTAGTGTTCTGGAGAGTAGGGTGTAGGTTATACCTTTAGGGGAGCTGGGATAGGGGTAGGAGTCAGACTCTGACTGTGTGTAGGGTTCTGGAGAGTAGGGTGTAGGGTGTAGGTTATACCTTTAGGGGATCTGGGATAGGGGTAGGAGTCAGACTCTGACTGTGTGTAGGGTTCTGGAGATTAGGGTGTAGGGTGTAGGTTATACCTTTAGGGGATCTGGGATAGGGGTAGGAGTCAGACTCTGACTGTGTGTAGGGTTCTGGAGAGTAGGGTGTAGGGTCTAGGGTGTAGGTTATACCTTTAGGGGATCTGGGATAGGGGTATGAGTCAGACTCTGACTGTGTGTAGGGTTCTGGAGAGCAGGGTGTAGGGTGTAGGGTGTAGGTTATACCTTTAGGGGATCTGGGATAGGGGTAGGAGTCAGACTCTGACTGTGTGTTGTGTTCTGGAGAGTAGGGTCTAGGGTGTAGGGTGTAGGTTATACCTTTAGGGGATCTGGGATAGGGGTAGGAGTCAGACTCTGACTGTGTGTAGTGTTCTGGAGAGTAGGGTCTAGGGTGTAGGGTGTAGGTTATACCTTTAGGGGATCTGGGATAGGGGTAGGAGTCAGACTCTGACTGTGTGTAGTGTTCTTGACAGTAGGGTGTAGGGTGTAGGTTATACCTTTAGGGGATATGGGATAGGGGTAGGAGTCAGACTCTGACTGTGTGTAGTGTTCTGGAGAGTAGGGTGTAGGATGTAGGTTATACCTTTAGGGGATCTGGGATAGGGGTAGGAGTCAGACTCTGACTGTGTGTAGTGTTCTGGAGAGTAGGGTGTAGGTTATACCTTTAGGGGAGCTGGGATAGGGGTAGGAGTCAGACTCTGACTGTGTGTAGGGTTCTGGAGAGTAGGGTGTAGGGTGTACCTTTAGGGGATCTGGGATAGGGGTAGGAGTCAGACTCTGAGTGTGTGTAGGGTTCTGGAGAGTAGGGTGTAGGGTGTAGGTTATACCTTTAGGGGATCTGGGATAGGGGTAGGAGTCAGACTCTGACTGTGTGTAGGGTTCTGGAGATTAGGGTGTAGGGTGTAGGTTATACCTTTAGGGGATCTGGGATAGGGGTAGGAGTCAGACTCTGACTATGTGTAGGGTTCTGGAGAGTAGGGTGTAGGGTGTAGGGTGTAGGTTATACCTTTAGGGGATCTGGGATAGGGGTAGGAGTCAGACTCTGACTGTGTGTAGTGTTCTTGACAGTAGGGTGTAGGGTGTAGGTTATACCTTTAGGGGATATGGGATAGGGGTAGGAGTCAGACTCTGACTGTGTGTAGTGTTCTGGAGAGTAGGGTGTAGGGTGTAGGTTATACCTTTAGGGGAGCTGGGATAGGGGTAGGAGTCAGACTCTGACTGTGTGTAGGGTTCTGGAGAGTAGGGTGTAGGTTATACCTTTATGGGATCTGGGATAGGGGTAGGAGTCAGACTCTGACTGTGTGTAGTGTTCTGGAGAGTAGGGTGTAGGTTATACCTTTAGGGGAGCTGGGATAGGGGTAGGAGTCAGACTCTGACTGTGTGTAGGGTTCTGGAGAGTAGGGTGTAGGGTGTACCTTTAGGGGATCTGGGATAGGGGTAGGAGTCAGACTCTGAGTGTGTGTAGGGTTCTGGAGAGTAGGGTGTAGGGTGTAGGTTATACCTTTAGGGGATCTGGGATAGGGGTAGGAGTCAGACTCTGACTGTGTGTAGGGTTCTGGAGATTAGGGTGTAGGGTGTAGGTTATACCTTTAGGGGATCTGGGATAGGGGTAGGAGTCAGACTCTGACTATGTGTAGGGTTCTGGAGAGTAGGGTGTAGGGTCTAGGGTGTAGGTTATACCTTTAGGGGATCTGGGATAGGGGTATGAGTCAGACTCTGACTGTGTGTAGGGTTCTGGAGAGCAGGGTGTAGGGTGTAGGGTGTAGGTTATACCTTTAGGGGATCTGGGATAGGGGTAGGAGTCAGACTCTGACTGTGTGTTGTGTTCTGGAGAGTAGGGTCTAGGGTGTAGGGTGTAGGTTATACCTTTAGGGATCTGGGATAGGGGTAGGAGTCAGACTCTGACTGTGTGTAGTGTTCTGGAGAGTAGGGTCTAGGGTGTAGGGTGTAGGTTATACCTTTAGGGGATCTGGGATAGGGGTAGGAGTCAGACTCTGACTGTGTGTAGTGTTCTTGACAGTAGGGTGTAGGGTGTAGGTTATACCTTTAGGGGATATGGGATAGGGGTAGGAGTCAGACTCTGACTGTGTGTAGTGTTCTGGAGAGTAGGGTGTAGGATGTAGGTTATACCTTTAGGGGATCTGGGATAGGGGTAGGAGTCAGACTCTGACTGTGTGTAGTGTTCTGGAGAGTAGGGTGTAGGTTATACCTTTAGGGGAGCTGGGATAGGGGTAGGAGTCAGACTCTGACTGTGTGTAGGGTTCTGGAGAGTAGGGTGTAGGGTGTACCTTTAGGGGATCTGGGATAGGGGTAGGAGTCAGACTCTGACTGTGTGTAGGGTTCTGGAGATTAGGGTGTAGGGTGTAGGTTATACCTTTAGGGGATCTGGGATAGGGGTAGGAGTCAGACTCTGACTATGTGTAGGGTTCTGGAGAGTAGGGTGTAGGGTGTAGGGTGTAGGTTATACCTTTAGGGGATCTGGGATAGGGGTAGGAGTCAGACTCTGACTGTGTGTAGTGTTCTTGACAGTAGGGTGTAGGGTGTAGGTTATACCTTTAGGGGATATGGGATAGGGGTAGGAGTCAGACTCTGACTGTGTGTAGTGTTCTGGAGAGTAGGGTGTAGGGTGTAGGTTATACCTTTAGGGGAGCTGGGATAGGGGTAGGAGTCAGACTCTGACTGTGTGTAGGGTTCTGAGAGAGGGTGTAGGGTGTAGGTTATACCTTTATGGGATCTGGGATAGGGGTAGGAGTCAGACTCTGACTGTGTGTAGTGTTCTGGAGAGTAGGGTGTAGGTTATACCTTTAGGGGAGCTGGGATAGGGGTAGGAGTCAGACTCTGACTGTGTGTAGGGTTCTGGAGAGTAGGGTGTAGGGTGTACCTTTAGGGATCTGGGATAGGGGTAGGAGTCAGACTCTGAGTGTGTGTAGGGTTCTGGAGAGTAGGGTGTAGGGTGTAGGTTATACCTTTAGGGGATCTGGGATAGGGGTAGGAGTCAGACTCTGACTGTGTGTAGGGTTCTGGAGATTAGGGTGTAGGGTGTAGGTTATACCTTTAGGGGATCTGGGATAGGGTAGGAGTCAGACTCTGACTATGTGTAGGGTTCTGGAGAGTAGGGTGTAGGGTCTAGGGTGTAGGTTATACTTTTAGGGGATCTGGGATAGGGGTATGAGTCAGACTCTGACTGTGTGTAGGGTTCTGGAGAGCAGGGTGTAGGGTGTAGGGTGTAGGTTATACCTTTAGGGGATCTGGGATAGGGGTAGGAGTCAGACTCTGACTGTGTGTTGTGTTCTGGAGAGTAGGGTCTAGGGTGTAGGGTGTAGGTTATACCTTTAGGGGATCTGGGATAGGGGTAGGAGTCAGACTCTGACTGTGTGTAGTGTTCTGGAGAGTAGGGTCTAGGGTGTAGGGTGTAGGTTATACCTTTAGGGGATCTGGGATAGGG
Source organism: Oncorhynchus nerka (assembly GCF_034236695.1). Classification (NCBI taxonomy): domain Eukaryota; kingdom Metazoa; phylum Chordata; class Actinopteri; order Salmoniformes; family Salmonidae; genus Oncorhynchus; species Oncorhynchus nerka. The sequence goes on along the minus strand of NC_088400.1, from coordinate 17,285,162 downwards.
GTAGGAGTCAGACTCTGACTGTGTGTAGTGTTCTTGACAGTAGGGTGTAGGGTGTAGGTTATACCTTTAGGGGATATGGGATAGGGGTAGGAGTCAGACTCTGACTGTGTGTAGTGTTCTGGAGAGTAGGGTGTAGGATGTAGGTTATACCTTTAGGGGATCTGGGATAGGGGTAGGAGTCAGACTCTGACTGTGTGTAGTGTTCTGGAGAGTAGGGTGTAGGGTGTAGGGTGTACCTTTAGGGGATCTGGGATAGGGGTAGGAGTCAGACTCTGACTGTGTGTAGTGTTCTGGAGAGTAGGGTGTAGGGTGTAGGGTGTAGGGCGTACCTTTAGGGGATCTGGGATAGGGGTAGGAGTCAGACTCTGACTGTGTGTAGTGTTCTGGAGAGTAGGGTGTAGGGTGTAGGGTGTACCTTTAGGGGATCTAGGATAGGGGTAGGAGTCAGACTCTGACTGTGTGTAGTGTTCTGGAGAGTAGGGTGTAGGTTATACCTTTAGGGGAGCTGGGATAGGGGTAGGAGTCAGACTCTGACTGTGTGTAGGGTTCTGGAGAGTAGGGTGTAGGGTGTACCTTTAGGGGATCTGGGATAGGGGTAGGAGTCAGACTCTGAGTGTGTGTAGGGTTCTGGAGAGTAGGGTGTAGGGTGTAGGTTATACCTTTATAGGATCTGGGATAGGGGTAGGAGTCAGACTCTGACTGTGTGTAGTGTTCTGGAGAGTAGGGTGTAGGTTATACCTTTAGGGGAGCTGGGATAGGGGTAGGAGTCAGACTCTGACTGTGTGTAGGGTTCTGGAGAGTAGGGTGTAGGGTGTACCTTTAGGGGATCTGGGATAGGGGTAGGAGTCAGACTCTGACTGTGTGTAGTGTTCTGGAGAGTAGGGTGTAGGTTATACCTTTAGGGGAGCTGGGATAGGGGTAGGAGTCAGACTCTGACTGTATGTAGGGTTCTGGAGAGTAGGGTGTAGGTTATACCTTTATGGGATCTGGGATAGGGGTAGGAGTCAGACTCTGACTGTGTGTAGTGTTCTGGAGAGTAGGGTCTAGGGTGTAGGTTATACCTTTATGGGATCTGGGATAGGGGTAGGAGTCAGACTCTGACTGTGTGTAGTGTTCTGGAGAGTAGGGTCTAGGGTGTAGGGTGTAGGTTATACCTTTAGGGGATCTGGAATAGGGGTAGGAGTCAGACTCTGACTGTGTGTAGTGTTCTGGAGAGTAGGGTGTAGGGTGTAGGTTATACCTTTAGGGGATCTGGGATAGGGTTTGGAGTCAGACTCTGACTGTGTGTAGTGTTCTGGAGAGTAGGGTGTAGGTTATACCTTTAGGGGAGCTGGGATAGGGGTAGGAGTCAGACTCTGACTGTGTGTAGGGTTCTGGAGAGTAGGGTGTAGGGTGTACCTTTAGGGGATCTGGGATAGGGGTAGGAGTCAGACTCTGAGTGTGTGTAGGGTTCTGGAGAGTAGGGTGTAGGGTGTAGGTTATACCTTTAGGGGATCTGGGATAGGGGTAGGAGTCAGACTCTGACTGTGTGTTGTGTTCTGGAGAGTAGGGTCTAGGGTGTAGGGTGTAGGTTATACCTTTAGGGGATCTGGGATAGGGGTAGGAGTCAGACTCTGACTGTGTGTAGTGTTCTGGAGAGTAGGGTCTAGGGTGTAGGGTGTAGGTTATACCTTTAGGGGATCTGGGATAGGGGTAGGAGTCAGACTCTGACTGTGTGTAGTGGTCTTGACAGTAGGGTGTAGGGTGTAGGTTATACCTTTAGGGGATATGGGATAGGGGTAGGAGTCAGACTCTGACTGTGTGTAGTGTTCTGGAGAGTAGGGTGTAGGGTGTAGGTTATACCTTTAGGGGATCTGGAATAGGGGTAGGAGTCAGACTCTGACTGTGTGTAGTGTTCTGGAGAGTAGGGTGTAGGGTGTAGGGTGTAGTGTGTACCTTTAGGGGATCTGGGATAGGGGTAGGAGTCAGACTCTGACTGTGTGTAGTGTTCTGGAAAGTAGGGTGTAGGGTGTAGGGTGTAGGGCGTACCTTTAGGGGATCTGGGATAGGGGTAGGAGTCAGACTCTGACTGTGTGTAGTGTTCTGGAGAGTAGGGTCTAGGGTGTAGGGTGTAGGGCGTACCTTTAGGCGATCTGGGATAGGGGTAGGAGTCAGACTCTGACTGTGTGTAGTGTTCTGGAGAGTAGGGTGTAGGGTGTAGGGTGTACCTTTAGGGGATCTGGGATAGGGGTAGGAGTCAGACTCTGACTGTGTGTAGTGTTCTGGAGAGTAGGGTGTAGGTTATACCTTTAGGGGAGCTGGGATAGGGGTAGGAGTCAGACTCTGACTGTGTGTAGGGTTCTGGAGAGTAGGGTGTAGGGTGTAGGTTATACCTTTAGGGGATCTGGGATAGGGGTAGGAGTCAGACTCTGACTGTGTGTTGTGTTCTGGAGAGTAGGGTCTAGGGTGTAGGGTGTAGGTTATACCTTTAGGGGATCTGGGATAGGGGTAGGAGTCAGACTCTGACTGTGTGTAGTGTTCTGGAGAGTAGGGTCTAGGGTGTAGGGTGTAGGTTATACCTTTAGGGGATCTGGGATAGGGGTAGGAGTCAGACTCTGACTGTGTGTAGTGTTCTTGACAGTAGGGTGTAGGGTGTAGGTTATACCTTTAGGGGATATGGGATAGGGGTAGGAGTCAGACTCTGACTGTGTGTAGTGTTCTGGAGAGTAGGGTGTAGGGTGTAGGTTATACCTTTAGGGGATCTGGAATAGGGGTAGGAGTCAGACTCTGACTGTGTGTAGTGTTCTGGAGAGTAGGGTGTAGGGTGTAGGGTGTAGTGTGTACCTTTAGGGGATCTGGGATAGGGGTAGGAGTCAGACTCTGACTGTGTGTAGTGTTCTGGAAAGTAGGGTGTAGGGTGTAGGGTGTAGGGCGTACCTTTAGGGGATCTGGGATAGGGGTAGGAGTCAGACTCTGACTGTGTGTAGTGTTCTGGAGAGTAGGGTCTAGGGTGTAGGGTGTAGGGCGTACCTTTAGGGATCTGGGATAGGGGTAGGAGTCAGACTCTGACTGTGTGTAGTGTTCTGGAGAGTAGGGTGTAGGGTGTAGGGTGTACCTTTAGGGGATCTGGGATAGGGGTAGGAGTCAGACTCTGACTGTGTGTAGTGTTCTGGAGAGTAGGGTGTAGGTTATACCTTTAGGGGAGCTGGGATAGGGGTAGGAGTCAGACTCTGACTGTGTGTAGGGTTCTGGAGAGTAGGGTGTAGGTTATACCTTTATGGGATCTGGGATAGGGGTAGGAGTCAGACTCTGACTGTGTGTAGTGTTCTGGAGAGTAGGGTGTAGGTTATACCTTTAGGGAGCTGGGATAGGGGTAGGAGTCAGACTCTGACTGTGTGTAAGGTTCTGGAGAGTAGGGTGTAGGTTATACCTTTATGGGATCTGGGATAGGGGTAGGAGTCAGACTCTGACTGTGTGTAGTGTTCTGGAGAGTAGGGTGTAGGTTATACCTTTAGGGGAGCTGGGATAGGGGTAGGAGTCAGACTCTGACTGTGTGTAGGGTTCTGGAGAGTAGGGTGTAGGTTATACCTTTATGGGATCTGGGATAGGGGTAGGAGTCAGACTCTGACTGTGTGTAGTGTTCTGGAGAGTAGGGTCTAGGGTGTAGGTTATACCTTTATGGGATCTGGGATAGGGGTAGGAGTCAGACTCTGACTGTGTGTAGTGTTCTGGAGAGTAGGGTCTAGGGTGTAGGGGTAGGGTGTACCTTTAGGGGATCTGGGATAGGGGTAGGAGTCAGACTCTGACTGTGTGTAGTGTTCTGGAGAGTAGGGTGTAGGGTGTAGGTTATACCTTTAGGGATCTGGGATAGGGGTATGAGTCAGACTCTGACTGTGTGTAGGGTTCTGGAGAGTAGGGTGTAGGGTGTAGGTTATACCTTTAGGGGATCTGGGATAGGGGTAGGAGTCAGACTCTGACTGTGTGTAGTGTTCTGGAGAGTAGGGTGTAGGTTATACCTTTAGGGGATCTGGGATAGGGGTAGGAGTCAGACTCTGACTGTGTGTAGTGTTCTGGAGAGTAGGGTCTAGGGTGTAGGGTGTAGGTTATACTTTAGGGGATCTGGGATAGGGGTATGAGTCAGACTCTGACTGTGTGTAGTGTTCTGGAGAGTAGGGTCTAGGGTGTAGGGTGTAGGGCGTACCTTTAGGCGATCTGGGATAGGGGTAGGAGTCAGACTCTGACTGTGTGTAGTGTTCTGGAGAGTAGGGTGTAGGGTGTAGGGTGTACCTTTAGGGGATCTGGGATAGGGGTAGGAGTCAGACTCTGACTGTGTGTAGTGTTCTGGAGAGTAGGGTGTAGGTTATACCTTAGGGGAGCTGGGATAGGGGTAGGAGTCAGACTCTGACTGTGTGTAGGGTTCTGGAGAGTAGGGTGTAGGTTATACCTTTATGGGATCTGGGATAGGGGTAGGAG